>NW_028258139.1:11180303-11331818 GCF_053883595.1 Heterocephalus glaber | reverse complement strand
AGTGAGGCATATAGGACTCCACCTAGCCTTAATCAAAAAAAATCTACACATAGGCATAAAATAGTTAGGATTCCAGAAATCCAACAGAAGAATAAAATACTACAGGCAGTGAGAGCAAAGAAACAAATCACATAGAAAGGAAAGCCCATCAGAATCACAGCAGACTTCTCAATGCAAACCCTCAAGGCAAGAAGAGCTTGGAGTGATGTATTTCAAGCCCTAAAGGAAAACAGCCTCCAACCCAGATTGATGTACCCTGCAAAACTATCTTTCAAAATTGATGGAGAAATGAGATACTTTGATGATAAAGAGCACCTCAGGAACTTCATGAATATCAAACTGGCACTCCAAAACACTTTAGACAATACCCTAGGGAAAGACAATGAGGATCACAACCCCAGGAAACCCAGCAGAATGAATCCATTGGGCGTGACAAATTAAATGCAAAGGGGGAGAATCCAACAAAAAGAAAAAGTCATGACAAGACTGTTAAAACTTTTAACTTCATCTTCCTAATGAGTGTATAATTCAGTCTTGTTATTGTACTGATTAGTATTTTTCTGATTCTAGAGTTGCACACCATTCCTTGTGCTATACTGGCTATTTATCATCTTCTTATGTCTACTTTTTAATTGGGTTGTCCATTAATGAGCTCTAAGAATTCTTTATATATTCTGGTCATAGGTGATATGCATTGTAAATATGGTCTGTTTAAGGACTACTTTTCATTTTAATGATGTCATTTAAAGTTCTAAATTTTGATGGAATCTCACTTATCAATTTTTTTCTTTTATACATCATGTCTTTTGTGTACTAGGCAGTTCTTGCCTACCCTGAATTCATAAACATTTTCCCTTATAATTCCTTCTTAAAGTTTTATACTTTTAGGCTTTCTTATTTAAGTTCATAGATCCCCTCAAGTTATTTTCATGTATGGAAAAAAAGGGTTGAGGTTAATTTTTTATATACAGATACCAGGTGTTCTAGTGCCGTTTGCTCAAAACACTATCTCTTCCTCAGCTCTTGAATTGAGTTTATATTCTATAAAATGCTAATGTTAAATAATCTTTCAAAACTCAGTGGACCATATATGTGTGGTTCTATTTCTAGATTCTCTGTTTTATTCAAATGATCTATATGTCTTTTGTTACACCAATGTTGCCTTGATTACTGTAGCTTTAGAAGAAGTCTTAAAATTAGGTACTAAATGTCTTCCAACACTGTTTTGGTTTTTAACTTTTCTAGGTCCTTTGTACTCCTATATAACCTTCAAATTTCAATATCCAATTCTTCATTTATAGCAAGTATACACAGACCTGAATTTTTATGTATACCTTGTGTTTTCTAATCCTAAATTTAAAAACAAGTTCTAGGGGCTCCTAGAGATTTCTTAGTATTTTCTCTGTAGATGATCATTTCATCTACATATAAAGTCTTCTACCTTGCCAATCCTATCCTAATTGTGTCATTTTATTGCCAGACTATTTTGGTGGGGCCTAGGTTTCAAAGTTTAATGGACAGTTAAAGAGTAAGCATATCTGCCCTTGTTCCCCACCTTAAGGAGAAAACATTGTATCTTCTCCATTCATATAAGGCATTCTTGCTGGAAGTATGGAGTACATGTCTTTAATCTGTTGAGAAGGTTCTGTGCTACTTCTAGTTGCCTGATAGCTTCTACCATGAACAGATGTAGAATTTACTCCCATACTTTTTCTCCAACTAGTGACAGGATCATATGGCTTTTTCCTTTCCTCTGTTAAAATGATGACTTTTGGGGGTGGATCTTCCAATGTTGAACAAACACTGCCATCCCTATAACAAAACCACTTTCTACATACTGCCAGATCTGACTTCTAAGAGTTTGTTTTGTTAAACAAATTTTATCTATGTTCATACTTTTTTCTTCTAGTATCTTTATCCAGTTTTAGGATTAGCACAATGTTGAGTTCCTAAAATGAGGGGAGAAGTGTTCCTTCTTTTTTCTGCTTTAATTGTTTGATATAATTTTTCAGTTAAAATGTTTATGAGCCTGCTGTTGTCATATAGGTAGGTTTTCAAGCTAGGAATATACTTTCTTTACTAGGTGCTATTCAAATTTGATATTTCCTCCACAGTTAGTTTCATTAATTTGTCTTCTAAATTACTTCTTAGAAGTTGTGAAATTTATTTCAAAACAGATTTTTGAAATAGGCTTTTTATATCCTTTTAAATCCTGTAAAATCTGTGGTAATGTCTCCTAGATCTTGATATTGTAATTTTAAAAATGTATAATTGATATTGTGTAACAGGAAGAAAAGGTCTAAAGGTGCAGGGGAAGTGGGAGGGGTAGGGGAAAGGAAAAAAGGGAAAAGAAAAAATATGAGCAAAGGGAAAAAATGGAAACAAAGTCTTTGCAAATAGGGAAGGGTGTAGGGGGTGAAGGGAGGGCAGGGGAAGGGGAAAAATAAAAGAACCAAGATACTCATGTAATGGTACAAGATCCCAATGATGAATGTAACTGTATTTTATACCTAAAAATGTACCAGTAAACTTAATGGGGGAAAAAAAAAGAAGAAAAAAAAATTTTCTCTGTCCCTTTTAACTAATTACATTTTGTTTTGAGGAGTCTGACATAGTAAACTTTAAGGGATCTTCTTGCCTATTATGGACAGCTTTTTAATTTTTTTTTTTATCCGAGTAAATCTTTTTTTTTTTTCCAGTTCTTTCATTGGTAAATTTTAGGTATACAACACAATTACATTTCTCATTGGCACCTTGTACCTTTACATGATGCATTTTGGTTCTTATTTTTTCCCCATTCCTAGCCCTCCCTTCACCCCCTCCACCCTTCCCTATTTACAAAGACTTTATTTCCATTTTTTCCATTTCTTATCATTTTTCCTTTCCCTTCTTTCCTTTCCCCTGGTCCTCCCACTACCCCTACCCCTTTGGACCTTTTCTTCCTATTTTGCATTACTGATTATTCATTCTAATCATTGGTACATTTTAGGTATGCAATATAATGACATTCATCATTGGAAATTTGCACCTTTACATAGTCTCTCTTGGTTCTTATTTTTCACCCTTGCCCAGCCTTCCCTTCAACCCCTCCATTCCTCCCTATTTACAAAGATTTTGTTCCTATTTTTCCATTTTCTCATATTAATCCCATTCCCTTCTATCCTTTCCTCTACCCCTCCCACTTCCTTCCCCTTTGCCCCTTTTCTCCCTATTTCACATTACCTATTATATGTTTTAGTCCTTATTTACACTTTCAGTTTCTCACACCAGAGAAACTATTCGGTATTTATACATGTGTGTCCTATTTATTTCACTTAAGAGTATCCCCACAGTGTGCATCCACTTAGCTATAAATATCTCTAATTTCTCATTTTTTATGGTTGAGTAGTACTCCATTTTATAAAAAAAGCACATTTTCTTTATCCAGTCTCCAGTTGATGGGCATTTGGGCTGTTTCCAAGTTTTAGCTATCACAAACTGTGCTGCTATGAACATGGGCGCACATATATCAGTGTGGTATGATTCTTTTAATTCTTTGGGGAAGATCCCCAGCAGGGGAATAGTGGGGTCAAATGGGACTTTGAGTCCTAGTTCTTTGAGGTATCTCCATACTGATTTCCACAGTGGTTGCACCAGTCTACACTCCCACCAGCAGTGGAGCAGGGTTCCTCTTTCCCCACACCCCCGCCCGCATTTGTTGTTGGTTGATTTCATGATAGCAGCCATTCTTTCTGGTGTGAGGTGGAATCTCAGCATTGTTTTCATTTGCATCTCTCCAATGACCAGTGTTGTTGAACATTTTTTCATGTATTTATTTGCTATTTCTACTTCTTTGTGTGAGAAATGTCTGTTCATTTCAGATGCCCATTTTCAGATTGGGTCTTTATATTTGAGAGGTCTGATCTTTTTAAGTTCTTTATAGATTCGAGATAGTAGACCTTTGTCTGAGGAAAAGCAGGTGAAGATTTTTTCCCACATTGTGGGTTGTCTCTTCACACTGCTGGTGGTTTCTCTTGCTGTGCAGAAGCCTTTTAATAAGAAGAGATCCCACTTGTTGATTGTTTGTGCTAGTTCACGGGCAACTGAGGTTTTGTTCATAAAATCTTTTCCTACACTGATGTCTTCAAGAGTTCTACCTAACCTCTGTTCCAACTGGTTCAGAGTTTCTATTTTAATATTTAGATCTTTAATCCATTTCGATTTTAGTTTAGTGCATGGTGAGAGATATAGGTCTAGTTTTAATCTTTGGGAAGTTGAAACCCAGTTTTTCCAGCACCATTCATTAAAGAGGCTATCTTTCCTCCATTGAGGGTGTTTGGCTCCTTTATTGAATATGAGTTGGCTGAGTGTGTCTGGCCTTGTTTCTGCATCTTCTAATCTGTTCCACTGGTCCTCAGGTCTGTTTCTTTGCCAGTCCCATGCTGTTTTTATCACAGTAGCTTTGTAGTATAGTTGCAAGTTGGGGATTGTGTTACCCACTGCCATGCCTGTGTTACTTAGAATTGGTTTTTATATTCTGGTTCCAAATGAATTTTTGGATTGTTTTCTCAAGGTCCATGAAGTATGCTGTTGGGATCTCAATTGGAATTGCATTGAATCTATTTAGCAGTTTTGGAAGCATGGCCATTTTCACTGTATTAATCCTTCCTACCCAGGAGCAGGGGATGTCTGTCCATTTTCTGATATCATCTTCAATCTCTCTTTTCAGATTGCCGTAGTTTTCAGAGAAGAGGTCTTTGATTTCTTTCGTTAAGTTGATTCCTAGGTATTTCAGTTTTTTGGATGCTATTGTGAAAGGAATTATTTGCCCTATTTCTCTCTCAGTGAGTCTGTCATTGGTGTAGAGGAAAGCTCTTGATTTCTGTGTGTTGACCTTGTAACCAGCTACTTGACTGAATTTGGTTATTAAGTCTAGAAGACTTTTGGTGGAGTTCTTTGGGTCTTCTATATAGAGTATCATGTCATCTACAAATAATGACAATTTGATTTCTTCATTTCCTATCTTTATTCCTTTTATTTCATTCTCTTGTCTAATTGCCGTGGCTAATGTTTCCAAAACTATATTGAACAGGAGTGGTGATAGTGGACATCCTTGTCTTGTTCCTAATTTTAGTGTAAAGGATTTCAGTTTTTGACCATTTAGTATGATATTGGCTGTTGGTTTTTCATAGATGGCTTTTATCAGTTTGAGGTAGAGACCATCTATTCCAGTTTTTTGTAGGGTTTTTATCATAAATGCATGTTGGATTTTGTCAAATGCTTTTTCTGCATCTATGGAAATAATCATATGGTTTTTTGTCCTTAGCTCTATTGATATAGTGTATTACATTGATTGATTTGCGTATGTTGAACCATCCCTGCATCCCTGGGATGAATTCCACTTGATCAGGGTGTATAATCCTCTTGATGATCTTCTGCATTCTATTTGCCAGTATCTTATTCAGGATTTTTGTATCTAGATTTACTTTTTTTTTAAAGTTGTTGAATTTAAAGGAATGTAGCCAGAATGGAAAAATAAAATTTGAAATTATTATCCCTGATCTGTTCTTCATTGGGAATATTCTAACTCACTATTGTTGATATTTTAGCTAGTGGATGCTAACTGAAAGTCTTATGTAGCAGCTGGTCTTCAACTCTGAAAGAGTAGTGAGCCCTGTTCATGAAAGTATGTAAAAATCTAGAACATCCTACAGAACAGATACAAACTGTGATCTAATTAGTATGAAAATCTTTTTGATCCTACTTTATTTTCTTTTAGTGGAACTGGTACTTCTAGCCACCATTAGTAAAGTTTACATTAGATTTTTCGAGATTTGTCTTACCTTTTCCCACCTTGGAAATAGTTTTGTAATATTATTGAGACTAGTTTCTTTTCTTTAGTGCTACAGTGAGCTCCATATAATAATTTATAGAAATTTCTTCTTATCAGATCTTAAATCTGTTCCTTTACTTACCCTTATAAATCTTAAACTGAGTTATGTGTTCTGTTGACAAAGATTCTTGAGAAGAGGAGCTGAAGTCTAAAACTATTACTAATATGAGCATGTTTCTCAGAACTGGGTAGAATGGTTCAGCATCATAAGAAACTGCACTTTTAAGTTAGCAATGTAAACTGTAACACAGTTTTCTGCAGAAGTTACTATTTTGATCGAAGCACAAATCGAAGATAATTCAGTTAACAAAGATACTTCATTTAAAAATGTAAGATGTGATTTTGAAACATGTTAGTGGTATGCACATACAGAGAGTACATTTTTAATAATTCCAGGGATTTGATGAGATGTGACAGTTAAGCGCACCGTAATTTCTTTTTTGCCATTATGTAATCAGTTCTGTATTTAAATCAAGTTCTCTTAAGAAGTCCCTAGTAAGCTTTGTTTATAGACTGTGTCGCTAATGTTTGGAGGTTTCAGTTGTCTTTGTGACTGTGAATGGTTATGAAATCTGTCACTTGACAGACTCTGAAGTGAGACTGCTGGAAACACGTCATGTCTGCCTTCATGGTGACAGCTGGCTACAAAACAAACCCCACCAGAGCTGTTCTGCAATTGACAAAGGACTTCAAAGGCCAGCAGGGCTGCCACTTCAAAGAGAATTCTGCCATCTCTGGCTTATTGAAAGAAGTTGTTAAATGGTGGTGCCCTGCCATAGCAGAAATCTCCATGTTTAGAACTTCTCTTTTTGATCTGAGAAAGATATATGAAAGGGGGTAAAATAGAGGAATGATAATAGTCTGCAGTAATAACAACCAAATATTATCCTGCATTTCAGTTCATTTAGTATTGGAAATTACCCAAATATACTAAAATAGTAAGTCTTAAAAACTCATTGTGTCAAAGGAAGATTATTTAAATGAAGGATTGAAATTCTATACTGTTGTTGTAGCCACTTTCAAAAATGTAGACTAGGTAAGATAGTGAATAAAACTTTCAGTATGTTTTTATTGCTTTTGTTCCATTACTCCTTGTCATTTTTATCCTCTTTAAATTATCAGATCCTTACTACTGATAGTTAACAATGGGGGCACACAACTCTGTAATTTAAAAGGTAAAATAAAAAAAAGAAAAAGGTAATTATCAAAGGTTAAGCTGACATTCCTCTACTTTGAGGAACTTTGTCTTAAAATTTGAAATTAGATTGTAATATATGTATATATATATATATATTTGTTGTTGTTGTTGTTTTCTTAGTACTGGCTATCAAACTTGGGACCTTGTGCTTGCGAGGCAGGTGACAGAGCCACTGAGCTAAATCCCTGGCAGGTTGTACTGTATTTTAAATCATGTTCACCCAAGTATGCTGTAGACATTTTAAAAATAATTAACCTCATCTTTATATTAAATGAAAAGAATGGATCTCAGTTTTAATAAAACTCTTAAAAAAAGATGAAAATACTGACAAGCATCTTCAAGATAAACTAGCAAAAAGATAACCTGAATTTTTAAAAGAATACTGATACTCCTCCTGATATCCATTTGATGGATATCAGTCATGTTTAGTGAATTTGCAAAACAAAACAAAATGTTATATGTAATATGACAATAATATTGAGATTTAATATGTGATGGGAGGTGCTTGGAATTTAAAATCCTTCTAAGTAAATGCCATGATATTTTCTTAATTAAAGTAAATGGGCCAGGGATTTAGCTCAGTGGCACCATGCCTGCCTTGCAAGCACAAGGTCCTGAGTTTGATCCCTGGTACCAATAAATTAATAAATTAATTAAATAAAGTAAATGGCGTTATATTGTCTTAATTATGTGGGTTTTTTAGTCTAAGAGGGATAAAGCTGAGAATCTTTAGATACTACTATGCTGATATTCTATTTTCTTATTTCTCTTAAAATTTTTCTTCACATAAAATACAAAAATTGGGTTGGCAGAAGCTTTAGACACTGTAACTTTCTTTGTAATTTTACCAGCTGGGGTCAGTAGACAACTACCAAAAAGATTCTGAAGCAGAGCTAAAGACTCCAGGAAATAATCACATGAGATGGTATCACCAAAAATATGTCTAGAAATAGGAGTGGCTTGTAATAGTAATTTTAGAAATATTGCAGTTGGCTCTCCCTTTTGTTATTGTAATTTCTTTTGAAAAAGATTTAATAAAGTAATTAATTATAATACTCTCTGGGAAGTACAGAAAGTATGCGTAGTTCTAAATTTAGACTTGAGTTTTTATTTTTATTCAATACAAGGGCCACATCTGTGTTTTCAAAAGTTATAACCAAATGAAACAATTAACTGCTATGGAAATGAAATAAAACTTTGGCACACCCCAAAAATGAGGACTCAGAAGCCTATGGATGCCAGTTTTCACAGTAGATATGTTTTTATACTTTTGCCTGAACTGTATGACATGTGCTACACTTGGAAGCACTTGGAATTTGTGTGGCAGATCTGTAACAGATGATATACTTTGCTTGTAATCAGTTCATAGGTATTTGGCTTTTATTCTGCTATCTCCTACTGAGAGGTTTGATAAACCAAGTTATTGACAGTGATAGAGGCAGTCATCCAAGATATGGCTGGAGGAAAAGCCATGAGAGTCAGATGGCTTCCCGCTGGTTTTTATATGCAGTTTATGTTCTCCTTGGCTGCATCTTCCTGGTTGTTTTCAATGAAGAATATATTCCTAGAGACATGTGCACAGTAGGATTTATCCTACTTAAACAGGTAGTTTTTATGCATGCATGTCCTGTGCTCCATTTTGGCACTCAATTATCTCTTTCTCTTATTTCTATAATAAACAATTTTAAATGCAGTAAGAGTTAGTGTAAAGTATGAATGTCTTTCCTAGGTGTGATCAAAAATACAGTGAATGTCACTGCTTTGAGCCTTCTGATAGAAAGGCAGGCTTGTAAAAAACAGTGTGTCTTCATCCAACCTTACTCACCAGATCTGACACCATGCAACTTCTGGCTCTTCCACAAAATCAAAATGACCATGAAAGAGAAATGTTTTGAATCAGTTCAGGATATTGAGGCAGCCATAGCAGTGCTACCAAAGACTCTCAAAAAAGAAGATTTCCAGAACTGCTTCAGAAAGTGACAAGAATGATGGGATAAGTGTGTTCAAAGTGAAAGGAAATACAGCTTTTAAGGAAAGTTAATGGATATGTGTCTTTTAGTGTAGGAAAATATTTTTCGACTTAAGCACTCACTGTATATTTCAGTTGTGCATTGCATCAGAAGTCAGATGTAGATTCTGTTCTTTTGTTTACTGCCTGGTGTAGGAGAAGTTCCATAGCCTCTGCAGGCCTCTGTAACTTCATCTACATCAGTGGTGGTGAACCTATGGCAAACATGCTGCATTAGGCTGTTTGTGTCATTGAAGGTTCACCATCACTGACCTAGATGGAACAAATTGCTTTCCCCAAAACAATTATTTACTACCTCATGTAGAGATAATTTGCAAGTATTGCATTAGCTCATAAAGACAGCCTACAATTATTATGCCCTTATTATTATGGCCAAAATAACCATTTATGTATACATGTACTTAACGTACCAACATCATGTTTTGACTTTCCTTCTTGATAGCTTTGGGTTGCCAAACATTAAATTCCCATCCTTTTACTTTTCTTTTTCGGCAAATAGTACACCTTTGATAAGGCTGAATAACTGCCATTGCCAGCAGTTTGTTTTTAGTCATTGTTCACAAGTTATATTGCAATACTTCATTTTCTCCATATACACATATACACAAAAATGTGTCTCTAATTAGTGGAGTACCAGTCTTGTTAACTTGTAGGTAGCATTGTGATTTTTTTCCTTAACAATGTAAATGAGAATTAAAATTGCTACATAAAATTCCAGTAAACCTTTATTTTTATTATTGTAAACTTTTGTTAGTGTATTTTTATTGTAACTTATTATTGTACAATCATTTCAGTTGATTTTCAAAGAATGGCTTAATCTCTAAATTTTTTATGTGCTGGTGACTTTATGCTACTGAAGGAATGCTGTTTTCCATAGTAAAAAGCAGTTAGAATTTCTTCCATTTGAAGTGTCCAAATCATTTCACTGAAGAGGGAAATTTCTTTTTAAAAGTTGGATACTTTCTGTGTCCATTTAATACTTTTCCTACTGTAAGAGTATTTATCAGAGTTTGAAGTTCACAGATAAATGTCATCATTCTACATCTATTTATATTTCATTTCTAAGTTAATCATTTGTCACATACCCTAATAAACTAAAAGAGCTCCCAGACCCAGATGCAGAATATAATGTAAATGATGCCTGCCAAATTTTGTTACTGCTACTGGGGAAAAAAAATATGATCTGTTATTTTGGTTATTCTTGTCCTTCTTTGTTCCAAGAGTACAAAAGAGCCCTGATGCTTATGTGGACCAGGGAAATTATTAATTTTGTTTTACTTGATTCTGGTGCAACCTGTTTGTTGCTGAAATAAGGAGATCGACAGTCAATTAACAGTTTTCTAAAACAGTTGTTTTCTGTGCATTAGTTTAGATTTTTAGTTTTTATGGCTATGTCACTAAAAGTTATCTAAATAGAATTGTCAGTGATTAAATATTGGCCTTTCTCAAGGCCTCTTTCCAACCTCAGTGATACAAGACTATGAGCTTCAGAGCAGCAGGATGATAATTGCTTTGAAAATGTGCACCCACATTTTATTGATGTGTTATTTTTCAGGTTCCGCTTGTGACAAGTGCTTATTATGGGATTTGTCTCTCTAAACCATCTGACTTGATTTTAAAAAAAGGAAAATTGAGATGGCTTTAAAAAGAAGCATTTCTTTCATACTGACATGTTTCTACTCTCTTTTTAAATTTATCTTCAGTTGCAGAAGATTTGTTACCACAAGTTAATAATATTACTGGAAACACAAAAGCAGTGCCAATGAAAGAGTACAGTCAATCAGTGTGAATTTACCTGCTCTACAAGTCTTAGCTGTGTGGATACTTAAAATTCACATGCTTTTAGAGATATACCTGACATTGTTAGGCATCCTATCAGAATGTGTGCCACATTTTAAGAAATGGTAAAAACATATTGTAAATTTCCTATCCAAAGAGCATATTATTTAACGTGTCATCTGTTAACTTTTATTCATTCTCACAAGAAAAATTGTCTGTGTTAATTTAATGAAAAAGTGCAACAATCTGTAAAAAGCTAAGAAGTCTACTATATCCCCGGACACATGATTTCTTCTTCACTGATATAGTTGTGGTTCCTACTTAAACTTAGGTCTTTTGCAAGATTAGTAATAAAAGATACTTGTGTATTCTTTAGTTTAATATAATACTGAATTCAGTGGATCTTTTTATCATTAGCTTATATCAAGAATTACTTAGTATTTCTTATTTTCAATGAACAGAATAGAAAATATTCTTTTATAAGACATGTATATTTACATGGAGAATATAAGAAAATTAAATTTTGAAGCTCTTTAGAGGCATCTGATTAATTTTGAAGTAATGATCCATTGGGACCAGTGTTCTCCACTCTTCAAAGAAACCAATTGAGCTTATTTTACTGTGCATGTCATCCTGAATTTCATCAAACATTGTCCAAAAATCAGTCCCTAATCATCTGTGCTCCACTGCACTATCATCTCTCTCTTATTCTGTGTCTTCTTTCCTTACATGAACCCTCGGACTCCTATGATCTCTCCTACATCTTCCTTCTAAGTCAAAAGAATCTTAGATTACTATGTATTTATTTTTTCACTCATACAACAGATAACACATGGGATGTCTGTGCTATGCCAGGCCCTGACACATAAAGTCTTCATTTCCTCCTTGAACATCTTTTGCATTCTTTGCCTGAAAGATAATCTAAGCTCTCCTCTGGCTACTCTCAACATCCCTATCTGGTGATTTGTTTTTTCTTAACCTTACTAGTTAGATGGTATGATTGTCATACCTTCAAGCCATTATTCCATCACATTCTTTTTGTGTGTGTATGTGTGCACGTGTGTGTGCACATGTGCATATTAGTACTGTTATACAGAATGATGAGATTTGTTTTGGTATATTGGTACATGTACATAACATGTTTTGATTATTTTCATCCCTATTACACAGTGTCTCATTCCATCCCCTTACCTGTGATTCCCTTCTCTATCTTTAAAAGTCTGCCTTGTAGTTTCCAGACATTTTATTTATTTATTTATAGATTACTTATATAAGAGAAAACATATAATATTTAACTTTCTGAAATTTGCATATTTCACTTGGCATGATGGTCTCTAGTTTTATTCATTTTCCTGCAAATGACATGATTTTATTCTTCTTTATGACTGAATAATATTCTATCAGTTGTACCACATTTTCTTTACCCATTCATCAGTTGCTTGACATCTAGGCTGTTTCCACAGCTTAGCTGTTGTGAGTTCTGCTGTAAATATGGATATATTTGTTTATATATATAGTATATAATATAGCTTGTACAATAATATACTGTCCTTAACTCAGAAATATACAAAGGACTGGTACAGCTGGATGCTATATATATTCTTAGATTTTTGAGGAATCTCCATGCTGATTGCTATAGTTGCACTAGTTTACATTCCCACCAACATTGTAGGAGGATTCCTTTTTTGTGGCATTCACACCAGCATTTATTGTTTCTATTTGATTTGAATTTAGTACAGGGTAAGAAGGGATCAAGTTTCAATCTTCTGCATTCAGTTATGTAGTTTCCACAGGACCATTTATTAAAGAGACTATCTACAGCATTCTCTTGTATAATTTTTTGGTCCTTTTGTCAAAAATCTAATGGTTCTAGGTTTGTGGGTTTCTGTATCTTCTGTTATATTCCATTGGTCTACATGTCTGTTTTTGTGCCATTACCATGTGGTGTTCTTGTAGCTTTGTTATTAGGTATTGGATGGTTCCAGCATTGTTCTTTTTGCTCAGGAGTTGCTCTGGCTGTCTTGGGTCTTTTGTGCTTCTATATATGAATTTTGGGATTGTTGTTTCTGGTTTTTGAAGAATATGCTTAGTATTTTTTTTCCTGTACCAGGGATCAAACTTGGGACCTTGCACTTGTAAGGCAGGCGCAGCGCCACTGAGGTAAATCTCCAGCCCCATGCTTGGTATTTTAATAGGGATCACACTCAAACCATAGATTACTATTGGCAATATGGCCATCTTACTATTGGTTCTGTCAATCCACAAACTAGGGAGATCTTTCTATCTTCTAATGTCTTCAGTTTCTTTCTTCATTATTTTCTAAATTTCACTATATTGGTTTTCACCTTCTTGGTTCCTAGGGGTGTGTGTTTGTGTGTGTGTGTGTGTATGTGTGTTTGTGTTTATGTTAAGCTGTTGTGAATGAAATTGTTTTCCTGATTTCTTTCTTAGCAGATTCATTTTTTTACATATAGGAAAGCTATTGGTATTGTATTATGCCACTTTGCTGAATTTGCTCATTAGATCTGTGGATCTTTTTGTGGATTTTTTTTCAGAAGCAAAATAGGTTTCTTAGGCAGAATTTAAAGTACACACTCAAAAAGAAGCAAAAAAAAAAAGTGCAGGCCCTCAAGAGAGAGATGCACTTTAGTTGGGAGTTGGAGATGCTTGTGTTTTGATTTTTTGGTACTGTGAATCGAACTTGCGACCTTGTGCTTGCAAAGCAGGCACCGGAACCACTGAGCTAAATCCCGGCTCTGGAGATGTTTGTGTTTTGAGGAGCGGAAATCTGCAATCTGTGAATCTGTATGAAAGTTTGGACTTGGTTTACAGAACAAAAGCAATGGCCCACCAACCGGAACAAAGATAAGCACACATACACAAGAAGCCAAATCTTTACTGACGGGTACTTGAAAGAACATTAAAAATAACATAATGGCAGTATACTATGAGAGACTGAAGGACATATTTTTGGATGAGCTGTTGGGACTAGGAAACACATTTCTAATAGCTGTAGACTAAATTCTTTTAGGTGTAGCCAGAGAGTGCCAGTAGGGGCTGGTACAGTGTTGAAACCATTTTAATATCTAGAATAGTATCCTCTGTTTTTGTATTACTGTTAATTTCTCCCTTTTTTGGTTATACTTTCCTGCTGGGTGTTTTTTTTTTTTTAATTACTAAATGTTTGTAAAACATAATGACTACTAGGGCTGGGTATTTAGCTCAGTGGCACTGCGCCTGCCTCACAAGCACAAGGTCCTGAGTTCAATCTCTGGTACCGCAAAAAAAACCAAAACCAAAAACAAAAAAACCCATAATGACTACTTTCATTGTGGGTATTGGTACATGTATATGACACATCTTAATTATTTTTCATGTCCCTTTATAATGACTACTTTCATTGTGGGTATTGGCACACATACATGACACATCTTAATTCTTTTTCATGTCCCCTTTCCCTTTCCGGCCCTTCCACTTTCCTCCATGTACCAGACCCATTTTTATTTACAAAAGATGTATTTGCCCATTTCCTTTTATCTGTCTTTTAATTTGTTCTGTATACTTTGGATTTCTCATATGAGAGAAGCCACACAGTATTTAAGTTTCTGTGTCTGATTTATTTCGATCAGCATGTTTTCAAGATGCCTCCATTTTCCTAAAATGACTCAAATTTATCCTTCTTTATTGTGGAATAATTCCATTATGTGTAAATATCACATTTCCTTTATCCATTCATCTGTTGATGGACATACAGGCTGCTTCTAAGATTTAGCTATTATGAATTATGCTGCTATAAACTCTGATATGCAGTGTATCACTATAATATGTCTTTAACTCTTCCAGGAAGAAATCTAGTAGGGAAATTGTTAGGTTGAGTGGAATTTTTTTAATTTTTTGAGGAATCTCCATACTGATTTTCATAATGGATGTACTGTTTACATTTCCACCAAAAATGTACGAGGGTTCCTTTTTTTACCACAGCCTCACAAGCATTTGTTGATTTCTTGATGATTGCCATTCTTTTTGGAGTAAGATGAAATCTCAGTTTTGCGTTAATTTGTGTTTCACTAATCGCTAATGATGTTGAACATTTTTTCATGTATTGGCTTTTTGTATTGTTCTTATGAGAAATGTCTGTTCATTTCAGTTGCCCTTTTTTTCTTAGGTTCTGTCATCACTGTTCTCTTGCTCAGTGGCTGGCTACTCTCTAAGGCAGATAAGGCAAGGATAGGCTGATGGGGCTGGCAGTTTTCATTAAGTTTATTGTTACATTAAGTTTATTGGTACAATACAGTTACATTCATCACTGGGTACTTGTACCTTTACATGATATATCTTGGTTCTTATTTTTTCCCCATTCCTCTGCCCGCCCTTCACCCCCTCCACCCCTCCCTATTTACAAAGACTTTGTTTTCATTTTTTTCCTTTTCTCGTATTTCTTTTCTCTTCCTTCCTCTCCCCTACCCCTCACACTTCCCCTACCCCTTTAGACCTTTTCTTCCTATTTCACGTTATCAATTATACATTTTGATCCTCACTTTTAGTTTCTCATACCAGAGAAACAATTTGGTATTTACACATGTGTGTCCTATTTATTTCAGGGGTTGGCAGCTTTGATCTCTTGTTTTCAAGCCTGATTATTTCCAGCTAGGTCTTATTTTGGGGGACAGGTGGTATTTAATTTTTCTTGATGCCATTGAGAATCATATTGGTTTTCTAATGTTCTTCTTGGTGGGTTCATTATTGGTGTACAGGAGTGCTTTTTGTTCTTGTGGTGGTGGTGGTGTTTGTTTTATTTTTACATTTTTTGGAGACAGTTTCTCGCTATGTCATTTAGGCTGGCCTTGCACTGACTGTGTAGCCTAGGTTGGTCTTGAATTTGTGGTGATCATCTGCCTCAGCCTCCCAAGTGCTTGGATTACAGGCATCCACCACCCGCTAATGCTATTGATTTTTGTGTATTGATTTTGTATTTGCTACATTGTTGAATTTTGCTATTGCTTCTAGAAGTCTTTTAGTGGAATTTTTGGGGTCTTCTATGTCATGTCATTGAAAATAATGATAATTTGATAGCTTTCTTTCCTATCCATATTCCTTTTTTATTGCTCTGGCTAATGTTTCTAGTACTTTATTGAACAGGAATAGAAACTTTCTTGAGGCCCTAGGACACAGACAAGAGCCTCATGTTTCATCTTTTCATGACATCCTACACTTCCTTGCATATATAATTTGTAGTTATACATATATTTTATTAGCTACTGATGGTTCTTTCTAAGCATAGGGACAGTACAGATTTTAAGCTTAGGAGGGCTAGAGGCACATGTCTGTTTGTTTTTCATTATGCCCTCAGTAAATACCATGTATTATCTAGCACATGGTAGGAGTTAAATATTGTGGGTACAAGAGAGAAAGGAAAGAAAGGAAGTATGGAAAGATGTAAGAGGGCATGGGAATACTTCTCAGAGTGACTCATTAGATATAATTGTGGAAAATGTCTTCAGAATGATTCAGTGAACATTATTATATTGTAGGAAAACAGCATTAATTGTGAGTGCAAGAAGTCAGCCCCCAAGGTTGAAATCATAGCCTTTTTTCCTTTGGCTGTATGACCTTGGACAAGGTACCGTATCTTCTGAATCTGTTTCTAGTTCCATGAAAATGAGAATTAATAATAATAATAATAATAATACCTATTACTTCATAGGATCATTGTGATAAACTCATGAGATAATTCATGTAAAGCACTTAGAATAATATCCTTCAAAATAGATAATATGTTACTATTGTTATTGCCAAAGGTATAGTTATTCCATATTCCTAAGATGTTTTACTTTAATGTATATCTTGTCAAACAATTACCATGCATTAGCAAAAAGAAAATACAGACGTTTTGTGTGTAATGACCTAGTTCCATTCCTTCAACTAGGTTGTTAATTCACTTGGTCACCAAATGAGGAATTGTATACGGTATGTACATTACAATATTCAAAACAAAGAAATGGTCAAAAGAAACTCAAAGTTGATGACTTTGCTTTTATTTGCATAACTTTTATATTTAATACTGTAATGTACAACCCAACATAAAACTACAGTACTATACTGTACAATCAGTAAAAATTCCAATACTTTAAAAACAAGATGTACTGTACAAAAAAAGACATTGAGGCTTTATAAACAAGGTGGATAAAAGTGTACAAAAAAGAAAACTTGGCTAGGGGATTTAGCTCAGTGGCACCATACCTGCCTCACAAGCACAAGGTCCTGAGTTCCATCCCCGGTACCCCCCAACAGAAAAAAGACGGATCATAAATCCAGACAGTGCAACTTGGTTTTAAGTCCAGACAGCTGTTAAACAGTTAGGTTGTTAAACGAGGAACAACTGTATTGGAAAAAAAGATTTTCTGTTAGAAAATGTAAATTCAGATTTTCATTATCAGCAATTCTGAGACACTGAAAGAAGTTAAGGGAGGTTGGTTTTGTGTGTGTGTGTGTGTGTGTGTGTATGTGTATGTGTGTTTTCTCATTAATACTTTAGAAGATACTCTGCATCTCACTCTTTTTTTTGGTAAAACGGTAGGTCTTAATCTAAAATTTTGTTCAAGTCAAGAAAACTAGAGGGTTTCTCAAATGAATATCTGGTTTACATGGTGACTGGTTAACCTCTAGATAATCTTATCGTTTGGTACTATTTTTTTTCTTCTAATCATCTTTTTCCTTTGGAGATTTAGAAATTTCCATAAGCATCTTGGAAGCTACAATGTGTACATTGTTCTCTGTTATGGAATAGAAGAATGTGGGAATTGAAGGTGCAAGCTTTGCCAGCACCTGAAGCATGCCATTGCTTTGCTTGCTTAAGGAAAATAGATCTGCAGTAGAACAATAATTTGTTCTTTTCTTATTCTGAATAAAAGTTTATTAGCTTGTGATTTAAGCAAACCATCTGGTCCTGCTGGCACAGCACGCTGCCAAGCCTGAGTTTTCTCCTTAATATGTTACTGGAGGCAGTTAGGTTACATTCTTGATTCTCAGCTCCAGCCAGGGCTGCTTTTTTTCCCCCTATCTTACAATTTCTGCTTTTAAAAAATGTTCTGTGACATGGAGCATATTTTTTAAATTATGAAAAATTTCTTTGTTGTTTAGTTTAACATTTATCTCTTCTTTTACCTAACTTTCATTACCTTCGTTCTCAGTGATGATATTCAGTGTTTACCAACAACTACTGTGTGGTAGGCATGTGATGGAATAGATGTTCAAATGATACTAGCTGAATGTGTTCTCCTCAGTTGCAGAAAAGAAGTAGAAAATTAAGTAATTCAAATGGACTTTGAAACTGTTTGCCTGGCTTGGAGCCAGAGAGCAAATCAGGTGATTAGTTAGAAAATCCTTATTTATGGCACACTCTTGCCTTGAATACTAAAATGCTTTGAAATTTATTTGGACATATGTGTAATCTGGGGCAGATATATCTTGTGGGTCAGTTACTCAAATGGGAAAATTAAGCCATCTTTTGGAAAACTATACTAACACAGAACTCTAAAAGTGTAAGTTTTGAGTGAAAGGTAACACTTGTCTTTAAACATTGCAGAATAGATGCCAAGAAAACTTCCACAGAAACTGTTGAAGATGATTGATAAAATATGCATTTATATGCTGGCAAAAAATAAATACTGTACTCAGATTAGGGGGTAAACAGGGAATTCAAAGATAAGTGCTTGATAGCTGTTGAACACTGGGTTGTGTGTCTTGGCAGAACAAAGGAGATCAAGGGCAGCCCAAGGTGGAGGGAGAGGCAGTAGGCAACCAAGACCCTTTATTTTTGGATTAAATTCTTTTATTGGTACATTGTAGGTATACAACACAATTATATTTCTCATTGGGAATTGTACCTTTACATAATGCATCTTGGTTCTTATTTTTTCCCCATTCCTAGCCCTCCCTTCACCCCCTCCACCCTTCCCTATTTACAAAGACTTTATTTCCATTTCTCATCATTTTTTCCTTTCCCTTCTTTCCTTTCCCCCACCCCTCCCACTACCCCTACCCCTTTGGACCTTTTCTTCCTATTTTATATTATCGATTATTCATTCTAATCATTGGTACATTTTAGGTATACAATATAATGACATTCTTCATTGGAAATTTGCACCTTTACATAGTCTCTCTTGGTTCTTATTTTTCACCCTTGCCCAGCCCTCCCTTCAACACCTCCAGTCCTCCCTATTTACAAAGATTTTGTTCCTGTTTTTCCATTTTCTCGTATTAATCCCATTCCCTTCTATCCTTTCCGCTAGCCCTCCCACTTCCTTCCCCTTTGCCCCTTTTCTCCCTATTTCACATTACCTATTATATGTTTTAGTCCTTATTTACACTTTCAGTTTCTCACACTAGAGAAACTATTCAGTATTTACACATCTGTGTCCTATTTATTTCACTTAAGAGTATTCCCTCAATGTGCATCCACTTAGCTATAAATATCTCTAATTTCTCATTTTTTATGGCTGAGTAGTACTCCATTTTATAAAAAAAGCACATTTTCTTTATCCAGTCTCCAGTTGATGGGCATTTGGGCTGTTTCCAAGTTTTAGCTATTACAAACTGCGCTGCTATGAACATGGGTGCACATATATCACTGTGGTATAATTCTTTTAATTCTTTGGGGAAGATCCCCAGCAGTGGAATAGCGGCGTCAAATGGGACTTCGAGTCCTAGTTCTTTGAGGTATCTCCATACTGATTTCCACAGTGGTTGCACCAGTCTACACTCCCACCAGCAGTGGAGCAGGGTTCCTCTTTCCCCACAGCCCCGCCAGCATTTGTTATTGGTTGATTTCATGATAGCAGCCATTCTTTCTGGAGTGAAGTGGAATCTCAGCATTGTTTTCATTTGCATCTCTCGAATGACCAATGATGTTGAACATTTTTTCATGTATTTATTTGCTATTTCTACTTCTTTGTGTGAGAAATGTCTGTTCCTTTCAGATGCCCATTTTTGGATTGGGTCTTTAAATTTGGGAGGTCTGATCTTTTTAAGTTCTTTATAGATTTGAGATAGTAGACCTTTGTCTGAGGAAGAGCAGGTGAAGATTTTTTCCCACATTGTGGGCTGTCTCTTCACACTGCTGGTGGTTTCTCTTGCTGTACAGAAGCTTTTTAATAAGAAGGGATCCCATTTGTTGATTATTTGTGCTAGTTCATGGGCAACTGAGGTTTTGTTCATAAAATCTTTTCCTACACCAATGTCTTCAATGGTTCTACCTAACCTCTGTTCCAACTGGTTCAGAGTTTCTATTTTAATATTTAGATCTTTAATCTGTTTTGATTTTAGTTTAGTGCATGGTGAGATATATAGGTCTAGTTTTAATCTTTGGCAAGTTGAAGCCCAATTTTTCCAGCACTATTTATTAAAGAGGCTATCTTTCCTCCATTGAGGGTGTTTGGCTCCTTTGTCAAAGATGAGATGGCTGAGTGTGTCTGGCGTTATTTCTGCATCTTCTAATCTGTTCCACTGGTCCTTGGGTCTGTTTCTTTGCCAGTACCATGCTGTTTTCATCACAGTAGCTTTGTAGTATAGTTGCAGGTTGGGGATGGTGATACCCCCTGCCATGTCTCTGTTACCTAGAATTGCTTTTGCTATTCTGGATCTCTTCTTGTTCTAAATGAATTTTTGGATTGTTTTCTCGAGGTCTATGAAGTATGCTGCTGGGATCTCAATTAGAATTGCATTAAATCTATATAGCAGTTTTGGAAGTATGGCCATTTTCACTATATTAATTCTTCCTACTCAGGAGCAGGGGATGTCTTTCCATTTTCTGATATCATCTTCAATCTCTCTTTCCAGAGGGCCATAGTTTTCAGAGAACAGGTCTTTGATTTCTTTCGTTAGGTTGATTCCTAGGTATTTCAGTTTTTTGGATGCTATTGTGAAAGGAATTATTTGCCCTATTTCTCTCTCAGTGAGTCTGTCATTGGTGTAGAGGAAAGCTATTAATTTTTGTGTGTTGACCTTGTAACCAGCTACTTGACTGAATTTGGTTATTAAGTCTAGAAGACTTTTGGTGGAGTTCTTTGGGTCTTCTATATAGAGTATCATGTCATCTGCAAATAATGACAATTTGGCTTCTTCGTTACTTATCTTTATTCTTTTATTTCTTTTGTCTAATTGCCATGGCTAATGTTTCCAGAACTATACTGAACAAGAGTGGTGATAGTGGACATCCTTGCCTTGTTCCTGATTTTAGTGTGAAGGATTTCAGTTTGTGACCATTTAGTATGATATTGGCTGTTGGCTTTTCATAGATGGCTTCTATCAGTTTGAGGTAGAGACCATCTATTCCAATTTTTTGTAGGGTTTTTATCATAATTGCATGTTGGATTTTGTCAAATGCTTTTTCTGCGTCTATGGAGATAATCATATGGTTTTTGTCCTTAGCTCTATTGATATAGTGTATTACATTAATTGATTTTCGTATATTGAACCATCCCTGCATCCCTGGGATGAATCCCACTTGATCAGGGTGTATGATCTTCTTGATGATCTTCTGCATTCTGTTTGCCAGTATCTTATTAAGGATTTTTGCATCTATGTTCATTAGTGAGATTGGCCTATAGTTCTCTTTTTTGGTTAGGTCTTTCTCTGCTTTGGGGATCAAGGTGATGCTTGCTTCCAGGAATGAATTTGGGAGTATTGCTTCCCTTTCAATTTCATTGAAGAGTTTAAACAGTAGTGGCAGCAGTTCCTCTCTAAATGTCTTGTAGAATTCAGCAGTGAAGCCATCAGGGCCCAGGCTTTTCTTAGTTGATAAGTTTTTAATTACATTTTCAATTTCATTGGTTGATATTGGGTTGTTCAGAATTTTTAGGTCTTCTTCGTTCAACTTTGGTAATTCATATGTATCTAGGAATCTGTCCATTTCTTCTGTGTTGTCCATCTTATTGGCATATAGGTTCTGGAAGTAGGTATTGATGATCCTCTGGATTTCTGCTGGGTCTGTTGTCATTTCACCCTTTTCATTCCTAATTGCATGGATTTGGGCCTTTTCTTTCCTTTTTCTGACAAGGTTGGCTAAGGGTTTGTCAATTTTGTTGATTCTTTTGAAGAACCAACTCTTGGCTTCATTGATTTTTTTGTATCATTCTCTTAGTCTCCATTGCATTGATTTCTCCTCTGATCTTTATAATTTCCTCCCTTGTATGAGCTTTGGGGTTGTCCTGCTCTTCTTTTTCTAGAAGCTTGAGGTTCAGCATCAGGTTGTTTAATTGGGTTTGTTCTGTTTTCCTAATATGCGTATTCACTGCTATGAATTTCCCTTGTAAGACTGCTTTCATTGTGTCCCATGGATTCCGATATGTTGTATTGTGATTGTCATTTAATTGAAGGAACTGTCTGATTTCTTCTTTAATTTCCTCTGTGACCCCTTGGTTATTCAGAAGTGTGTGTTGTTCAGTTTCCATGTGTTAATGAAATTTTTCGAGTTTCTTTTCCTATGGATCTCCAATTTCATCGCACTATGGTCTGATAATATACAGGGGATAACTTCAATTACTTTGCGCTTACTTAAACATGTTCTGTGTGTGAGTATGTGGTCTATTTTGGAGAATGACCCATTTGCAGTTGAGAAGAATGTGTATTCTGATTTTGTGGGGTGGAAGACTCTGTAAACATCTGTTAAGTTCATTTGTTCAAGAGCTTGATTGAGTTCTAGTATTTCATTACTTATTTTTAGTCTAGTTGATCTATCTATTTGTGACAGTGAGGTGTTGAGGTCCCCCAGTACAGTTGTATTAGTGCATGTATGACTTTTCATGTCCATTAGTATTTGTTTTATATAGTTGGGCACACTAGTGTTTGGTGCATAGATATTTATGATTGTCATCTTTTCCTCTTGGATTGTTGCCTTTACAAGGATGTAGTGTCCTTCTTCATCTCTGTTAATGAGTGTTGGTTTGAAATCTACTTGATCTGCCAAGAGGATAGCTACTCCTGCTTTTTATCAGGTTCCCATCACATGGAGTATTGTTTTCCACCCTTTAACTTTCAGTCCATGAGTTTCCTTTTGAATTAAGTGTGTTTCTTGTATGCAGCATATTGTTGGATTTTGCTTCTTGACCCATTCTGCCAGTCTATTTCTTTTCATTGGTGAATTGAGACCATTAACGTTGATGGTTATAAGTGAAACATATCAACTTGTCATTGCCATGTCTTTTTCTTTTTGTTGGGTTCTCCCCCTTTACATTTAATTTCTTGTCATCCCAGATGGGTTCATTCTGCTTTGGTTCCTGGGGTTGTGATCCTCAATGTCTGTTCCTAGGCTATTGTGTAAAATTCTTTGGAGTGCTGGTTTGGTATTCACGAAGTTCCTAAGGTGCTCTTTGTCATGAAAGTATCTTATTTCTCCATCCACTTTGAAAGATAGTTTTTCAGGGTACATCAATCTGGGTTGGAGGCTGTTTTCTTTTAGGGCTTGGAATATGTCACTCCAAGCTCTTCTTGCCTTGATGGTTTGTGTTGAGAAGTCTGCTGTGATTCTGATGGGCTTTCCTTTGTATGTGATTTGTTTCTTTTCTTTGACTGCTTGGAGAACTTTGTTCTTCTGTTGTGTTTCTGGAATCTTAACAATTATATACCTATGTGTAGATTTTTTTTGATCAAGGGTATTTGGAGTCCTATATGCCTCACTTATCTGTATGTCAAGCTCTTTTCCCCTGCTTGGGAAGTTTTCTGCCATTATTTCTGTGGAGACATATTTTCTGTCATCTCTACTCTCTCCTGTTTCTTCATTGAGCCCAATCAGTCTTATGTTATTCTTTGCATCGTCTAGCAGCTGCTGGATTGATTTCTCATGTTCCCTTATAATTTTGAAGCAATTTTTCTTTTCCTGGTCACTAATTGCAATCTTATCTTCTATATCTGAAATTCTGTCCTCACATTGGCTCATTCTGCTGTGTAGACTTTCAGTGGAGTTTTTCATGTCCTGGAAATCTATTTGCATCTGTTTTATGGATTCCATTTGTTTCTTATGTTGGGATTCCATCATGTTCCTGAGCTCCTCTAGATTTATTAATCATGTCTTGCACTAGGGGCACAATTTCTCCTGTTATCTGAGAAATTATTTCTGATTTCATTTTTTCCAGATCTCCTTTTGTTGCCAGTTCAGTAGGTCCAGGTGGTTGAGTATCAGAGTGTTCCATTTCATTTCCCTTTGGGGTTGCTGTAGGTGATCTGGAAGTCTGGTTTTGAGACTTATTTACGTTTTTTCTCATTTCTACTGGGGGGGGCTGTTAGCGCCTGCACGGATTACCTCCTCTGAGCTGGGTGAGGTGGGCCAGGGGCCGTGAGCAACGGTAGGGATGGTGACCCAAAAGCCCTTTCCTGTGGGCTGGGAGCAGGGGGAGGGATGGTGGCCGGGAAACCCCTTCCTCTGGACCAGGAGCAGTGGGATTGTGGCTCAGAAGGCCCTCACTCTGGGCTGGGAGTGGTGGGAGGGATGGTGGCCTGGAAGCCCCTTCCTCTGGGGCAGGAGCAGCGGGACAGAAGGTGGTCCAAAAGCCCTTTCCTCTGGGCTGGGAGCAGCAGGAGGGATGGTGATTGGGAAGCCCCTTCCTCTGGACCAGGAGCAGTGGGTCGACGGCTCAGAAGCCCCTCCCTCTGGGCCGGGAACAGCGGGATTCAGTACCTTGGTCTGGTGGTCTGGTGTCCTCTCTGTATTTGTAGTGTGGAATCAGGTGGCTGCCTGTCTGCAGCGGGGTGATTCGGTGTCTTCCGGGCGACTCAGGACCTCTGTAGGGCGTGCACAGACCTGCCTGTCTGCAGCGGGCTGATTTGGTGTGTTCCGCATGACTGGGGACCTCCGTAGGGTGTGGGCAGACCTGCCTGTCTGCAGTGGGGAAGACCCTTTTTAAAAAATAACCCACAAAGCCCAAAATTGTGTCTTTGAAAACACTAAGAAAATTGACTATCCTTTTGTGAGACTATAAGGGGCGGGGGAGAAAGACACACAATGAACAACATTTAGAATGATTATATATTCATAACTACTAGTCATGCAGAGATTAAAAAAGATACCAATGATACCTTTTGTTGGTAAATTTGAAATTTTAGACTAAATGACCAAATGCCAAGAAAAATGGAATTTAGCAAAGCCAACTAAATATGAAATTTTAAAAACCCTGAAAACATGAGTAATAAAAACTTTGCCCACAAATTTTAAGCCTAGAGATTTATACTGGTGACTTTTAGTAAATTTACAGGAAATAATTTTAGTCTTACTAAAATAATTCTGAAAAATACAAAAAAAAGTGTCTCTGCTCCACATGGCTCATTCTGGAACACAGCTCCTGCAGCAGCTACTTTGTGTGTTACTCCATTGGCATTGGCAGAAGTGCAACCCAAATACACAGATTTTAAGCCTCAGCTTGTATCAGATAAGTGAAAAATCTCATTGCCCAAAGCAAGACACATAGGCTAGGCAGAATTAAAGGGTGTCTGTCCCCAGGGAGACCATGGCAAGCTGTGGGTGCATGTTACTACAGATGAATGAATAATTGAAACCCTTAGTTCTATCAGTAAGGCCACGTAAGACATTCCATATGACTTTGGCTATAAGAAAGATTACTTATCATTTTTCTCTATATAAGAATATGTCATTTCAGCTGGTTTTGGTTTGTGTCTTTCTTTCCAATGTGTATAACTTCAAATTTGTTTGCATGTCCCAATTTTCTTGGATATCATCTCTGGTATAATGTTAAATAGAAACAGTGAGAGCAAATATCCTGATCTTGTTCTTGGGCCTGGTCTTAGAGGGAAACACTGTTTTTTTCACCATAGATGTTCTTTATTAGTTGAGGAAGTTCTCTTCTATTCCTATTTTTCAAATGTTTTACCAAGAAAGGGTTGTTGGCAAGTTTTTAATGCTTTTTCTGCATTTATTGATCATATAATTTTTGTACTATCCTATTAATACACTGTTAAAGTGATTGCTTTTTTATGTTAAATCAAAGGACATTCTTTGAATAAATACCAGTGTTTATACAGGAATTTTGCATCTATATTCATAGAGGGTATGGAATTTTTAAGTGTTTTTCTGCAGATACCTTTTTCTCTCTGTTCTCAGTCCCTCTCGTTTCCCTCCCTCCCTCTCTCTCTCAAAATGTGCAAAGATCATTTGTACGTTTTTGCCTCAAATTTGGAATTAGCCATTTTTCCCAAGGCGCTTTCTCAGTTTAGTGGTAAGCCTTAAGTGCTAGAATGGTCAGTGCTGTTGGAGTGTCATTGTATCTTGCTCCTCCTGGATGTTGACTACTGTATATAGATGTGCGTTTTATGTTACTTTTTAATACGTATATGTGATATATTTTCATATGCCTACAAAATTTCATATTGCTCTTTTACAACATTTAAAGGTGGTTTTATGCAGTATGAAGCATTGTTGAATTTTCCTAACTTTGTAAGTAGTCTTTAAATAATTTCTGATAGATCTTTTGTGGAATAAGTGCAGAGTTCTTCTAACCATGACTGTTGAAGACCTCATAACCATTTATGGTCCTGACTCAGTTGACTATCCATATTGATAAAAAATGAATTATGATGAACATTAGAATGTAAACAGAAATCAGTTACATGTATACTGTATATCTGAACATGAAACAATAAAGGATTTGTAAGAAAGGATGGAAAAATACCCTCATGATAATGAGGTAGACATAATCTTATTCAGCATATAAAATGCTGTGAACATATAAAAATATAAAGAAAAATTGATTTAACTTCATTAAAGTTAAAAACTTCTCTTTCTCTAAAGAATCTTAAATAAATTTTGGTATTCTTGCAAAGTTGTAATATCGTACAGTTTTGAGAATTACTGAAATGTAATTTTACCCAAAAACATGGACAAACTTCACAAATACAATACTGAGTGAAATATCTGTAAAATTGTATGCCACATAATTCCATTTGTACAAAATTAAATGAATAATAATCCAGAGTGTGGGAAAGGAAAATTTCCCTTATATGGAAAGTAGATATGAGGCGGTTTCTAGTGTTCTAGTAATATTCTATTTATTGATCTGTGTGTTAGTTATATAGATTTGTTTACTTGGAGATGCTTCTTCAAGCTGTACATTGATTGAGTTTTTCATTTTATATATGTTGTATTTCAATGTTTACCAAAAATTTAGATGTATGGAAATAGGAATAGAGTTTGCTTCCTTCTGGGGAGAAAAAGGAGGAGTCAGTTATTTATACATGCTTGTGTATGTGTATCTCCAAGTTATATAAGCTGTATCTCCAAGTTTGATACCATTTGTTACATACAGTGATAAAAGATAGATGCTAGGAAAACTTCTTGAAATTATTTAGTTAATTCTGTAAAGGATGGAATATCCTGTGTTTCATGTTGTTTTGTTTTTTGGGATTTTTTTTGAGTTTTGTTTTTTTTGCTTGTTTGTTTTTTATTTTTGGTTTATTTTTGTTTTTTGAGACAGGGTCTTGCTGTGCAGTTCAGGCTGCCCTTGAACTCACTATGTAGCCCAGGCTGGTCTTGAACTCATGCGATACTCCTCCCACAGCCCCCTGAGTGCTGAGATTATGAATATGGACTACCATGTTTGGAATATATTTCATATTTTATACTGCCTTTTCCACTACTGAATTTGTGTTATTGTAAGAACCTTGATACAGTGTTTGTACCCAACTTTAGACAAGATTTTACATGAATGAAATTGATAAAATGGGATCATCAGTTCTCAGAATGGCAATTACTTATATATATACTTACAAAACTTGCAGATGTGAATACTTATCTGAGGAGACCTACATAACAATATATTCTTATAGAAAAATGGACTGTCACCATTTCTGTAAAGCATAAAGTAACACAGGTGCCAAAAACCTAAATGTGTCGTCTCCTTCTACCAGCGTTAGCAGCTGATACCAGTCAACACAAGATATGGTTAGATATGCCTCTCTAATTTCTGTGGATCTATGAACAACTCTGTTATGTCATATTACAGTTCTGCATCCAGAGTATCACACAAATTGACTTAATGTAGGAGCGATGAATAACAAATATCCCACATCTGCCTTTCTCACCTCTATTTCTGAATAGACTTGTCACCAAGATTTTTTCTTGGCACGCTGCATCCTGATAAAAATTCTTGTCTTTGGTACAGTTGGCTATGTGCTTACCTGGCTGAAGTTACATTTTGGTGATAACACGTTCTCATCAACATAGTTTTTGCTTCTGAATTAAAATGAACATGTTTAAATAATTTTGATTTAGTAAACAATCAGTAACTACTGATAAAATACATACTTTGCTATGTTTTTTTTCTTATGTTTTAACGTTGTTATTTTTACCTTGGTTGATTTTGGCGGGGTCTTTTTAAAGGATTCTATCTCCTTTCTGTCTAGTCATATGTTCTCATTTGTTTTTGTTTTTTCCTGGCTGCCTTTCATAAAAACCCCTATTTATATTCTGAATCTGTTGGTCAAATTCATGACCTTTATTTCCTAAAAATCCTACAATATTTATGTTTTTGTTAATATTTGTATTTTATGTGATTTATTATGTGTTATATTTGTATTTTAGGTGATATGCATGAAAATTTCTAAACCATTTTCAAGCAAAAATCTATAAACTGGATTATATATGGCACAGTGTACCTTCTTGAACTGTGACTTATATGCCCTTTCCAAAAAACTAATATATATATATATATATACACACACACACATAAATATATAATATATATGTATATATGTATATTATTTCTTTCTGACATAAACTTAAAATAATTGTGTTGGGATATCTTTATCTGCTATATCTTAATGTATATGACTGATCTGGGAAAAATATAGAAATTTTTATGTGGTTTTTAAAAAATAAATTTTATTTTAATTTATCTCATCCCCCCCAAACTCCCTCCTCCTTCTATGTGATATTATGTAGAGTATCCTCAAATTTGGGGGGCCCAGGAATTGCCTGTGACCCGCTTCCTCTGACATTAATTGATCACAATGTTCTCTTTTTCTCTTTACCGTACTTATCATAGGTGGAAGAGCTATTGATTGCCATGGAAAAAGTCAGACAGGAACTAGAGTCCATGAAAGCAAAGCTGTCCTCCACCCAGCAGTCTCTGGCAGAAAAGGAAACTCATTTGACCAATCTTCGGGCAGAGAGAAGGAAACACTTGGAGGAAGTTCTGGAGATGAAGTAAGTGTTTGAAACCTTCTTTGGGCACATCCTTAGTAGAAATATTTTTCCTCATGGCTTTCATCTTCTTGCTTTGTTTTACTCCTAAAACAGCCTAATTGTAATGCTAGCTTGTATCTCTTACTCTCTAGAACTTGGTGAAAAGTACTACAAATCTTGATCAAAGAGAATTATTTAACTTTTTTTCAATGAATTTTGAAGTACTTTAGTGTGTACTTATCTGTATCTAATTGCCTTTCTGAAATCTCTAGTATCTCTAAAGTTCACATAAATTGGTCAGCTAATTGGGGAAGCAGACTGTTGGATCTGAGATGGTATGAAGACTCGGCAGTTTGTAAAACTACCTCTTATTATAAACATACCCACAGGCACACAAAAGTACAGAATAGTATAGTGAATTCCTTTGTACCTGTCCATGAGATTTAACATTTTGCCATACTAGAAGCTAATTTTTACAAAATTGTTTCTTTCAGCAAAGCTGTACTCTATCTCGTTTTCCTACTTGCTCCACATCTTGTGTATTCCTGAGATTATATACTGTTGTGAAGTACGTATTTCTACTAGTTCATAATAGATGCTGCTTTTCTCCTGTGTCGTCTTATGTTTAGAACAAGTATGTGTCTTTAAAAATCCAGTGGTACTGATATAGGAGAGTTATAAGTCCCAACCTGATGTGTTGAATTCATGTTCCTCGAAATTGAAGAATGAATTCCAAGGAACAATGGAGGTTAATAGTGGGAAAGATTTATTGAGAGAGAGATAGGATGCATTCAAGAGAAGTGTGTGGGTGCTCAAAGGAATGAGACACACACTAGTGGGCACTGGGAAAGAGGAATAGCTCCTGAGAGACAGAAGGGATCCTGAGTGGCTTGCTGCTGAGGTCATCTCTCTGAGAATGTTTTATAGGACAAAGTCATGAGGTAGATACATGGGTCAAACTATAATCAACCAATAAGATTAGAAGTATAGCTGCTTAGCTGATACTGATCCATTAGTGAAGCAGGGCATGTAGCAAGGGCATATGGATGACATCATTAACCTCGATCATTAATTTATAGTCTTAGTCTTTATCTTTAGTTTTAGTCTTAGTAGTCTTAGTAGTAAGTGGGAGAGGATGGCCCACCCCTAGTGATATAATAACGGTCTGTTTCTTTGGAAAATCACAAAAGGGTGGTACCAATTACAGTACACCCTCAAGCTTCTATTTATCCCTTAGGGAAGTATATAAATCTGGCCTTTGTGACTTTAATCTGGAGGTCTTGCCTTCTTCAGTTGCTCCTCCAGCCACAATTTTGATGTGTTCTCATCTTCTACATTGACTCCCTCCGAGAAGGCCTAGCCTCTTAATTTCTGTCTAACTTAGCTTCCCATAATAGTACTATCTCCTTTACCATTAACAACCTTCACCGTTGCCTAAAGGCCCTACCCCCATTCTACTGAGACCAGGTCTTTCCTGCATTCCCTTAGTTTCCTGCATTAAGTCAACAGTTATCTGTGTTTTTGTTGACTTCTTTTCTGTCTCAGAGGTAATCTATCTTTCTTATGGGGTCACATTCTTTTCTCTGTCACAGATATCAAATATTGGTCTCTCTAGTGTTTTATTAATTTTCATGTAATCATTGCTTACTTTCTATAATTTCCTTCTTCTCTGCCTAAATACACAGTCTCTCTCTGGCTAAAGTAAACAGATGTGTTTCACCTAACTCATGCTTTAAGTCATCACCATCTCCTTTTTTCTATTACTATTACCAGTTAGCCTGCTTCTAAAAGTGGCTTACCAACTAAACATTACCAGGTTCTGGGTTGCTCACCTCTCCTTCTGGAGTTAAGCTTCCAGGGTCTTCTTGTCTTGAACAAAAAATTTAATAAAGGGAGCAAAAAACAGTGATAGAGTCTATTCAAGAAGGTAAAAGTGAAGTGTGGGAGAGAAACTGGCTCTGCAGAGTGAGCTTGGGCCAAGTAAAAGGGTAAAAAGCAAGATAAAAGAACACTCTGGAGAAAACAGGGTGGGCTATCCTGAGGAAAAGGCACCATAGCAAGCTCTTCATGGCTCACCTCTCCTTTTATGCTGTCCAGATCTTGAAACCCTCAAGAACTTCTACATGTGGATCCTGAGAGGTGGTGGTTGGATCCTACACCTCAGGCTGATGTTAGGTCTAGGCCATCCTATTGAAAACCTATTTTGAGTTCTCATGAGAAGTCCACGTGCAGGACTTTGGGACCTGTTCTGCACATGTGTCTGGGATCTTGTAATTAATTGGTCAGGCCTACTTCCCCAGCCATTTTGCCACAGCCTGCTCTTCTATGTCATTACTTTGAGCTATCAATAAATTTTGAATGCCTGAATAATAGAGTAGCTGAGGGAGGATCTTACCTTTATATTTAGCTTAAATTTTCATGGGGCATGATTACGGTGATAGCAGCTGGAGAGTGGAGCGAGCAAATGTTGTGGTTACCTGTGATTATGGTAGGCCACAGTGCAAGGCTGTTAGGTTTTTGTGCCAACGTTAGTCCATAAATATTTACAGTTGTTTTTTCTTCCTTGTTAAGTTGTTCCTTTTACAGTACGTAAAGCCCATTTTTGTCTCTCCTAATCAGTTTTGGTTTGAAGTCTGTAGTTTATGAAAATCAGGTAGATACTCCTGCTTGCTTTTGGGCTCTGGTTGAATGGAATATTGTTTCCTGTCCTTCACTGTCAGCCTATGTAATTCCTTGTGGACGAAGTATGTCTCTTGCAGGCAACATATGGTTGATTTTTTTTTTTAATGTACTATATAGGGATTGAATCCAAGCCCTTCACACTGAGCTACATCCTCAGCTGTTTTTGTTTTTGTTTTTGTTTTTGTTTTTCTTAAAGACTGGTTTTCACTAAGTTGCCCAGGCTAGGTACAGACTTAAAATCCTCCTGCCTCAGCCTCCCAGAGTGCTGGATTTTATTTTTCATCAAAAGTGCCAGTCTGTTTTGATTGGAAACTTAAGACCATTTACATTGAAATTTATTATTTTAAGGTACTTAATGACTCCAGTCATTGCTTTACTTTTCCAGTACTTTTTTTTTTTTTCTTTTTTTCTTTTAAGTACTCTCCCAGTTAGGTATGTATAGTTTTCTTTGGGCTTTTTGGTGCTGGTGGCTTCCCTATCTCTGGGTAAGATTCACTTAAGTATTTTATGCAGTGCTGGTTTCATGGTCCTGTATTTCTTTAGGGATTCTTTGTCATGGAAATTCTTTACTTCTCCAATCTATTTAGAAGGCTAATTTTGTAGGATATAGAATTCACAGTTGACAGTTGTTTTCTTTTGGGGCTTGAAAAACTACTCCAAGCTCTCCTGGACTTGTGCTAAGAGATCTGCAGCTATTCTGATGAGTTTGCCTTAAGTTACTCCCTGTTTTTCTCTGATAGCTTTTAGTATTCTCTTTTTGTTGAATTTTTTGGGATTTTGATTTGATTTATTATGGAAAGTTTCTTTTCTGATTGTGACTCTTTGGAGTTTATATGCCATTATACTTAAATGTTGAATTCTTTCCCTAGATTTAGAAAAGTTTTCTACTATGTTTTCGGTGAATAACTTTTTTATACCTTTTGAGTCATCTTCTGATTTTTCCTTTGTCCTTGCAATTCTGAAGTTGGTCGGTTGACTTTGTTTTCTGGGGAGTTGTTTCTTTTTTGTTTTGTTTTGAGTCATCTAGCAGCTGTTGGATCCAGCTTCCCGCATGTCTTCTTGGTTTTAGGGTATAACCAACTGTGTAATCTACTTCATCAACCTTGTTTTCAAGTTTCAAACTCACATTGCTCAAATCTGTTACCCATGTTTTCCCTTCCATTTTTGTATTGTAAATTTCTACGTAATTTCTTTTCATAATTTCTCATTCTTTAACAAAATGACCATTCATATTTTGTATTCTCTTGTTTAACTCAGTCAGCGTATTGTTCCTTAAGTTTGATGAACATTTGACTATTTAATGATTTAACTGTTCATTTAAATCCCCTTCAAGTTTGCTAAACATCTTAAGAATTTGTTTATATGTTTCATCTTTGATCTCTTCAAACAGTCTGATCATTTGGTTTTTTTAATTCTTTCTCTGTAACTTCCTCTACTTCAGTGTCCATGTGATCAACTTTTGGAGAGTTAAGAGGTTTTGGAGGCATCTTTTCTGTCTCATGTTTCTTTTGTTTGCTGTAACTAAAAAATAATAAAGCTTAATAGTAATATAATAAAAATGGAGGGAGTGGGGAAAGGGAAAAAGGAAGAAGTAAATTTTCAAAAAGAAAGAGAAGGGAAATTACAAGGAGGAGGAGAGAAAAGTGAGGTAAAAATCCAATCAAAGAATAAAAGAAAGTAAATGGAACTAAGTAAAGCTGACAGGAAAAATAACAAGAAAAAGAAAAATAAAAAAAGAATAAAACAAAAAAGAACTAACAACAACAAAACACCACAAAAAAGAGTCCAAAAAAATGGCTCTGCTGTGAGGTATCTCGGTGAGAATTTTCTTTCTGGGGCTTGAGTTATTAGAATCTGCCTGATGTGGGAGAGGAGATACTGCATCACAATGAAGGGTTATGGTGTTACCATACCCACTTTTTGCTGAATATTGTTGAGTCCTGCCCCACCTTTCCCATTCCAGGTAATTGGCCAATGATGTGTTTTCTCCCTGAGGACTGTATTCACTCCGTTGGGTTTTAAGTGTCTGTGACCTTTTGCGCACCCCAAGTCACTGGTATATCCATCTAGCTTTGCAGCTGCCTTTATGCTTGAAGTGTCTGTCTTCCTCCAGAGTTCCCTCTGTCCATACACTGCCCTCAGTGTGGTAGACGTCTAAGCCAAGATGTATCCCTGATCACATTGGCAGATGGTTACAGCCAACAGTCCACTGAGTTCTGTCCTAGAAGTAGATAGCAGAAGGGGTTAGGTAGTTCACAGGACTTAATCCCAGCACTATGAGACCCAGCTCCTCAGAAAATCTCATAAAACTAGCCTGATTTCTTACCAGAGAGGACAAAACCACCATGTTCTTCTCAGCCTGAGTCTGGCATTACTTAACTTTTCAGGGGGTCTATAACTAGCCCATCCCCCCTCCGTAACTGTCTCTTGTGGCTGTCTCCTACCCAGTCACTGAGTAAAGTGACCCCAGAGACCTGAAATATGATCATTTTGTGATTTCTGACTCCTGGAGTAGCTCAGTCTTTTTTTTTTTTTTTAATGCAATCAAAATTTAATAACAACGATGCTATTTTAACATGGTCAAATATATTTGGCTAAGTCCAGATTTTTAAAAAAGTATCTAACTTGAACAGTACAATCATACAGCATTGTACAGAACATTCCATATATCAACAGAAAATACATTTGAGTGCAAAAATAAAAAATATTTAAAGAGAATCTCTAAGCAGAATTTTTTTTAAATTTTATTTTATTGGTACATTTTAGGCGTACAATATAATGACATTCATCATTGGAAATTTGCACCTTTACATAATCTCTCTTGGTTCTTATTTTTACCCCTTCCCCTGCCCTCCCTTCAACCCCTCCATCCCTTCCTATTTACAAAGACTTTGTTTCCAATTTTTCACTTTCTTTTATTACTTCCATTCCCTTCTTTCTTTTCCCCTACCCCTCCCACTTCCCCTTCCCCCTTTCCCCTTTTCTTCCTATTTCACATTATCTATTACACGATTTAGTCCTTATTTACACTTTCACTTTCTCACACTAGAAAAACTTCAGTATTTATACATGTGTGTCCTATTTATTTCACTTAAGAGTATTGCTTCAATGTGCATCCATTTGGCTATAAATGTCTTAATTTCTCATTTTTTATGGCTAATAGTACTCCATTTTATATTAAAAAAACACCGCATTTTCTTTGTCCAGTCTCCAGTAGATGGGCAGTTGGGCTGCTTCCAACTTTAAGCTATTACAAATTGTGCTGCTGTGAACATGGGTCCACATATATCACTGTGCTATGATTCTTTTAATTCTCTGGGGAAGATCCCCAGCAAGGGAATAGCTGAGTCAAATGGGACTTCCAGTCCTAGTTCTTTGAGGTAGCTCCATACTGATTTCCACAGTGGTTGCACCAGTCTACACTCACGCCAGCAGTGGAGCAGGGTTCCTGTTTCCCCACAGCCCTGACAGCATTTGTTGTTGGTTGATTTCATGATAAAAGCCATTCTTTCTGGAGTGAGGCGGAATCTCAGCATTGTTTTCATTTGCATCTCTCAAATTACCATGTTCATTTGCTATTTCTACTTCTTTGTCTGAGAAATGTCTGTTCATTTCAGATGCCCATTTTCGGATTGGGTCTATAAGTTTGGGAGGTCTAATTTTTTTAAGTTCTTTAAAGATTCTAGACAGGAGACTTTTGTCTGAGGAGCAGCAGGTGGAAATTTTTTCCCACATTGTGAGTTGTCTCTTCACACTGTTGGTGGTTTCTCTTGCTGTGCAGAAGCTTTTTAATAAGAAGAGATCCCACTTGTTGATTGTTTGTGCTAGTTCACAGGCAACTGAGGTTTTGTTCCTAAAATCTTTTCCTACACCAATGTTTTCAAGAGTTCTACCTAACCTCTGTTCTAGCCAGTTCAGTGTTTCTGTTGTAATATTTAGATTTTTAATCCATTTTGATTTTAGTTTAGTGCATGGTGAGAGATATAGGTCTAGTTTTAATCTTTGGCAAGTTGAAATCCAGTTTTTCCATCACCATTTATTAAAGAGGCTATCTTTCCCCAGTGAGGGTGTTTGGCTCCTTTATCGAAGATGAGGTAGCTGAGTGTGTCTGGCATTGTTTCTGCATCTTCTAATCTGTTCCACTGGTCCTTGGGTCTGTTTCTTTGCCAGTACCATGCTGTTTTTATCACAGTAGCTTTGTAGTATAGTTTCACATTGGTGGTTGTGATACTCCCTGCCATGTCTCTCTTGCCTAGAATTGCTTTTGCTATTCTGGATCTCTTCTTGTTCCAAATGGATTTTTGGATTGTTTTCTCAAGGTCCGTGAAGTATGGTGTTGGGATTTCAATTGGGATTGTATTGAATTTATATAGCAGTTTTGGAAATATGGCCATTTTCACTATGTTGATCCTTCCTACCCAGGAGCAAGAGATGTACTTCCATTTTCTGATATCATCTTCAATCTCTCTTTTCAGAGTGCTATAGTTTTCAGAGAAGAGGTCTTTGATTTCTTTTGTTAGGTTGATTCCTAGGTATTTCAGTTTTATGGATGCTATTGTGAAAGGAATTGTTTGCCCTATTTCTGTCTCCGTGAGTCTTTTGTTCATGCAGGGGAAAGCTATTGATTTTTGTGTGTTGACCTTGTATCCAGCTACTCTACTGAATTTGGTTATTAAGCCTAGTAGACTTTTGGTGGCATTCTTTGGGTCTTCTATATAGAGTATCATGTCATCTGCAAATAATGACAATTTGACTTCTTCATTTCCTATCTTTATTCCTTTTATTTCTTTCTCTTGTCTAATTGCCATGGCTAATGTTTCCAAAACTATATTGAACAGGAGTGGTGATAGTGGACATCCTTGTCTTGTTCCTAATTTTAGTGTGAAGGATTTCAGTTTTTGACCATTTAGTATGATATTGGCTGTTGGTTTTTCATAGATGGCTTTTATCAGATTGAGGTAGAGACCATGTATTCCAATTTTTTGTAGGGTTTTTATCATAAATGTGTGTTGGATTTTGTCAAATGCTTTTTCTGTATCTATTGAAATGATCATATGGATTTTGTCCTTAGCTCTATTGATATAGTGTATTACATTGATTGATTTGCATATGTTGAACCATCCCTGCATCCCTGGGATGAATCCCACTTTGGTTAGGGTGTATGATCTTCTGGATTCTATTTGCCAGTGCCTTATTAAAGATTTTTGCATCTGTGTTCATTAGTAACATTGGCCTATAATTCTTGTTTGGTTAAGTCTTTCTCTGCTTTGGGGATCAAGGTGATGCTTGTTTCCAGGAATGAATTTGGGAGTATTGCTTCCCTTTCAATTTCATTGAAGAGTTTAAACAGTAGTGGCAGTAGTTCCTCTCTAAATGTCTTGTACAATTCAGCAGTGAAGCCATCAGGACCCAGGCTTTTCTTAGTAGGTAAGTTTTTAATTACATTTTCAATTTCATTGATTGATATTGGGTCATTTAGATATTTTAGGCCTTCTTTATTCAACTTTGGTAATTCACACGTATCTAGGAATCTGTCCATTTCTTCTGTATTTTCCATCCTATTGACAAATAGATTCTTAAAGTAGGTATTGATGATCCTCTGGATTTCTGCTGGGTCCATTGTAATTTCACCCTTTCATTCCTAATTGCATGGATTTGGGCCTTTTCTTTCCTGTTTCTGACAAGGTTGGCTAAGGGTTTGTCAATTTTGTTTATTCTTTCGAAGAACCAACTCTTGGCTTCATTAATTTTTTGTACTGTTGTCTTAGTCTCCATTGCATTGATTTCTGCTCTGGTCTTTATAATTTCCTCCCTTGTATGAGCTTTGGGTTTGTCCTGCTCTTCTTTTTCTAGAAGCTTGAGGTTCAGCATCAGGTTGTTTAATTGGGCTCAGTCTATTTTCCTAATATCAGTATTCAGTGCTATGAATTTCCCTCATAAGACTGCTTTCATTGTGTCCCATAGATTCCTGTATGTTGTATTGTCATTGTCATTTAATTGAAGGAACTGTCTGATTTCTTAATTTCCTCTATGACCTATTGGTTATTTAGAATTGTGTTGTTCAATTTCCATGTGTTTATGAAATTCTTGCGGTTTCTTGTGCTGTTGATCTCCAGTTGCATTGCACTGTAGTCTGATCATATACAGGTGATAACTTCAGTTCCTTTGCACTTACTTAAACACATTCTACGAGTGAGTATGTGGTCTATTTTGGAGAACGACCCATGTGCAGCTGAAAAGAATGTGTATTCAGATTTTGTGGTGTGGAAGACTCTGTAAACATCTGTTAAGTTCATTTGTTCAAGAGTTTGATTAAGTTCTAGTATTTCATTACTTATTTTTTGTCTAGTTGGTCTATCTGTGACAGTGGGGTTTTGAGGTCCCCTACTACTATTGTATTAGCTCATATATGACTTTTCATGTCCGTTAGTATTTGTTTTATAAAGTTGGGCGCACTAGTGTTTGGTGGATAGATATTTATGATTGTCATCTCTTCCTGTTGGATTGTTCTCTTTACATGGATGTAGTGTCCCTCTTTGTCTCTCTTCATCAGTGTTGGTTTGAAATCCACTTGATCTGCAAAGAGGATAGCTACTCCTGCTTTTTTTCGGGTTCCCATCTCATGGAGTATTGTTTTCCACCCTTTAACTTTCAGTCTCTGAGTTTCTTTTTGAATTATGTTTCTTGTATGCAGCATATTGTTGGATCTTGCTTGTTGACCCATTCTGCCAGTCTATTTCTTTTGATTGGTGAATTGAGACCATTAACATTGATGGTTATAACTAATATGTATTGACCTATCATTGTCATGACTTTTTCTTTTTGTTAGATTCTCCCCCTTTTCATTTAATTTCTTGTCGTGCCCGATGGATTCATTCTGCTGTGCTTTCTGGGGTTGTGATCCTCATTTTCTTTTCCTAGGATATTGTCTAAAATTTTTTGGAGTGCTGGTTTGGTATTCATGATGTTCCTAAGGTGTTGTTTCTCATGAAAGTATCTTATTTCTCCCATCAATTTTGAAAGATAGTTTTTCAAGGTACATCAGTCTGGGTTGGAGGCTGTTTTCCTTTAGGGCTTGGAATATGTCTCTCCAAGCTCTTCTTGACTTGAGGGTTTGCATTGAGAGGGTTTGCGTTGAGAGGTGATTCTGATGGGCTTTCCTTTCTGTGTGATTTGTTTCTTTTCTCTAACTGCTTGTAGAACTTTGTTCTTCTGTTGGGTTTCTGGAATCTTAACAGTTATATGCCTATGTGTAGATTTTTTTTTGATCAAGGGTAGTTGGAGTCCTATATGCCTCACTTATCTGTATGTCAAGTTCTTTTCCCCTGCTTGGGAAGAAGTTTTTTGCTATTACTTTTGTGAACAGTTTTTTATGTCATCTGCACTGTCTCCTGTTTCTTTGTCGACTCCAATCAATCTTATGTTATTGTTCTTTGCATCATCTAGCAGCTGCTGGATTGATTTCTTGTGGTCCCTTACAATTTTGAAGCAATTTTTCTTTTCCTGGTCACTAATTGCAGTCTTCTATATCTGAAATTCTGTCCTCACATTGGCTCATTCTGCTGTGTAGACTTTCAATGGAGTTTTTAATCTCCTGGAAATCTATTTTCATCTGTTTTATGGATTCCATTTGTTTCCTATGTTGGGATTCCATCATGTTCTTCAGCTCCTCTCTAGATTTATTAATCATGCCTTGCAGTATGAGCACAATCTTTGCTGTTATCTGAGAAATTATTTCTGCTTTCATTTTTTCCAGATCCTCTTTTCTTGCCAGTTCAGGGAGTCTGGGTGATTGAGTATCAGAATGTTCCATCTGATTTCCCCTTGGGGTTGCTGTAGTTGCTCTGGAAGTCTGTTTTTGAGACTTGTTTACGTGTCTTCTCACTTTGAAGGCGTGGGCGGGGGGGGTGCTGTTGGCGCCCCTGTGGCTCACCTCCTCTCCGCTGGAAGTGATGAATGGTGGCCCGGTGGCCCAGATCCCCAAAAGCCCCTTCCTCTGTGCAGGGAGTGGTCATACGGTGACCCCTAAGCAGCATTTTATTTCTGCAAAGCAGATATGTATCTTGTACTGATTAAATATCTAGAAGTGTTTTTCCTTTAGAAAAAATACATATATTCTTAATAGACTAAGTCATTAACAATGACCTGGTAAATGTTTCACTTCAATTTGAATGATTTATAAGCTAAATCTTACAACCACAAACAGATTTTTGTTTTTATTAAGGTGTTACCACTTTTGACAAAAGAGTAAAACATCTCAAAGTAAAACTAGCAATGTAACTTTACAATATATTCTATGATAGCTTTATTTATAGTGAGGGCTTCTCTAAAAAAACTGATGATCGCTGTTATGTTGCCAGATGCAGGAAAGCAGCAGAACATTGGTACTCCCTCCCCACAAGCTCTTGTCATGGACCACAGCTTCATAACAACACTTAGGCCCCCATCTCTATTCTAGAAATACAGCAAAAGAAACTGACACCAAGCAATATTGGGTGGTCCCATTACATTTTAATGTGTAGAATTCCTGCTCCAGTGGACTGATGTGAAGTGCATGGATAAATTAATCTTCATTTGTATTAGTTTCTTATCCATAAGATGTAAGAAAACTGGACCCACGTTTCACTTGACTATAGACTTGTAGCTCAGTCTTAAACAACAATAAACACCTTCTAAAAATGGCTCCTCATTATGTCTCTGTCACAGCCATCCATGATCATCAGCTTCCATTTTCTGACATCCTTAACCTGACCATTCTTGATCATATTTCTAATTCTACTTACTGAATAGTGAAAGGCTGTTACTACCAAGAGTGTGTACAGCCACCTATGAAGCAATGTTGTGAACCATCTGTTGGGTGCAGTGTGCCTGTGTGTCTTACAAGTCTAGCCTAGTGACTTTATTCGGTTAACTTCTTCGATTCCTTTCACTGCTTCTGCTGCTTCTTCTTGAAAACTTTTTTTAAATCCTGCTGAGCACATGGAGGATCATAGATGGCAGCAACTAACATCTTGTCCTGTTCCTCCTTCTTCTCATTGATAAAGCACAGTGCATGTCTGCTCAGGGCAGTAGGCCAGGCAGCTTCATTCCTGAGTGGACACTAGCGCAGTGGACCAGCAGAGTACACCAGCCTCTCTGCAGCACTCTTGTACAGAGCACCTTCGTCTCCTACACTATCATTACAAACTAACTGGCCATCCTTTTCAGTTTGTATTCTTTCTTGATAGTACTCAACAATTGTCTTTGTAGTTACTTTTCTGCCATTAACTAATCTAATGGAAGTTAATATAGAAGCTGCCTATCCTCTTACTACTAAATGATTTGTAAGAGAATCAGACCTCTGTGTCTTGATGATCCAAATGAAGTAAATCCTGTTCCAAAAGAAGATCTCCAAAAGACGAAGATCTATTGAAGATGGAGAAAATCTATTCCAGCTCTCTTACTCTGCTCACCCAGTGTCTTCTATATTTTTAGGACAATCAGGTCTTCATGGAAGTTGAATGAAAATCTGCTACCTCCCCCCAAAAAGCTTCTGGAGACATCATCTTGGTTATAGAACATGGAGTTAAACTCAGACTCTCAAAGTAACTTGTACTTCCTCCTCCACGTTTTTTTTTGGTACTGGAAATTGAGCTCAGAACCTTATGCTTTCTAGGCAGACGGCAGCACCCCTGAGCTAAATCCCCAGCCCCTCGTCTTTGCCACACTTATACTAGATACCTATGTTTTAGGATCTCATAACACCTCATAAGCCTCAGTTGCTTCTTATTCTCAGAAGTTTTATCTGGGTACCACTTTAGTGCCATTTTCTGAAATCCCTTGTTAATATCATCAGCTGTGGTCTGTCTCTGCATGCCTAGAATTCATAGCAGTCTTCCATGTGTCACTAGATTTTTGGAACAAGTCACAGTACATGGGCAACCCGCAGCAGGAGGGAAAGATGTGAAGGCAGCCTGGACCTCCTCTCAATTCAGGCATGACTGTACTGGTTGCAGTGATGGCAGTGACAGTGACTCTTGTTTTTCTTTCTTTTGGTCTTCTGAGATTAGTAAAATAGATAAATTCAAACCTCTGTGGGGTAAAATTATATACTTAAGAGTTGGATTTTGGTTTTTTTAAAAAAATGTCTTAATTCTCCACAAACAAAATCAATTTTTATATGTACCTAAGAAGAATGTGGTGCAGTTATGTGAATTCTGACATTTAAAAAATGTTTGCCTTTTAGGAGAGCAAAGTAGAATATACTTGGAATTAAGAAAGCTATAAAAAATAGCTATAATGTTCAGGCTTTGGGGATAGTATACTTAGCTGATGAATCTGCCATGCCCTAAATTGTTAAAATGGAACTATATTTTAAATTATTTTCTCTTGATATTCTATAGTATTTCATTTTAAAATTTTTATAAGGTTGCTGACACTTTTTAATCACATTTGATTGTTTATGATGACACAGTCTTTTGAATTAACCACAAAATTGTAAATAGTTGTTTTAGTTACTTTCTTGTCACTGAGACACAATACTTGACACCCACAACTTAAGGGAGAAAAGGTTTATTTTGGTCACAGTTTGTCGAGGTTTCAGTCCATAGTTGGTTGGCTCCATGAAAGAAGGGCATGGTAGAGGAAAAGCTGTTTGAGACATTGCAGCCAGGAAGCAGAGAGAATAAAGGGAGAAGTGAGGAAAGGCAGGTAACCCTTGCAGGCCATACCCCCATTGACCTGCCTCTTCCAACCAGACCCCACCTATGATCCCATGAGGCTTTGTGAGGGGGATATCTACATCTAAATTTTAGCATTAGTTATGCAGATTATATGCTAGAAGCAATTTATGCATTCCAAGTTACAGTACATAGGGACATGTACTTTTTGCAAAGCCATGTTTATCAGTACTTCTGTCAAAGGTCTTTTTTTTGAGTCATCAGACATATAAAGGACTTTTAGTGCAGTTAAAGGCATTTGTCACAGTGTACTAAAATACAAAAGTTCAGTATTCTGTTCTGATGATCCATATAAATTAATATAAAAATTTCCTACATTTGAATTTAAAAAGAAAGCAAAATGTGCTATACAGGGATTGGTTACTAGTTAAAATTATAAAGCAAAGCAAAGTTTATAATCAGCTATCCCTTGAAACTTCCTCCCTAATCTTGCCTAACTCTGATTCTGCTTCTGTTTTTCCTACCCCAATATCCAGCCCTCTTATACTGTTCATTTTATAGAAATTTATGCTCTGGACTGCTCCTAACATTTTTGCCTCCTGAGACATAATAGTTTAATTGGAGCTTTAAGCTATTGCAGGACAGTGGTGGAAATGGTTTTTAAGTACGGTAATTATTGGAGTTCCTTAACACCTCCTGGCCTTAAATTTTGCTCAGCTTCCCACAAGATGAGACATGAGCATTAATTCTAACTAAATGTTTTCCTCAACTTTTTTTAATTTCTTGGAATTAAATATAAATAACTCTAAATAACCCTTACCTTTCTCTAGTACCAGATGTAGCTTCACATGGAAGAAATCATTTTTTTGAGGGAGAATAAAATCATACCTCCTAATTGTCTTTTCAAATAAAACACAGTCAGATGGCTGGACTTGTCTCTATGTAACAAGTAAAACACTGAACTTTACAAATAAAGCACCCTTCGAATCCCTCTCTTTTCTAGCTCTTAAAAGTCTTTTTCTCCTATTAATATTTAGTCTGTGTGCACCATATCCTCACCTATATAGGGATGATATAAAGAATATCTGTCATCTTCTTTCTTCCAGGGGAAAAGGAGAGAGATTATTGTCATCCTTCCTTATCTTTTCATTTCTTTTTTGTGTTGGAAGTATAGAACCAACTATATTCCCATCTAACTTTAAATGAATCAGTTGAAAGGTTAACTATTGCAGGTAGGTAACTTAATGCCGTAAACTAATTGTAATACCCATTTCAGGAAAACTGGTTATACCAGTATCAGAGTTCTTTTGTTTTTGTATATTAATCTTTGTTCTTTCAGAACCTTTTTTTTTAAAGCATCTCTCAAAAAAGTATCACTCACTCTGCAAATATGTAAAACTTTCTCCCAAGCTGTAAATATGGAAGATATCCAAAAGTATGCCATCTGTTTTGGTCCCAACCCCCGGTACGGGGATCAAACTCAGGACCTTGCACTTACGAGGCAGGCACAGTGCCATTGAGCTAAATCCCACGCCCTGCCATTGGTTTAATCATAAGTTTATCCTGTCAGAGAATGGTGGTTACAAGAGTATATAAGATGCTCTGTGTAACAGAGAGATTTTGAGCCATTTGCTTAGCTATAAAGTAGGGATAATAATACTTAGACCCATCTCGTGAGTTTATTTTGAGGATCAAATGAAACAATGTATTGAAAACACCTTGAAATGTGTATAAGGGCATATTTACAAAGCATGATACAACTGAAATTCATATTTGTGTTTTCTTATTTTAATTTGAAAAGCCAAGTGACTTTCAGATGTAGAGTTTATTCATTCAGAAATTGAAAGGTTTTTCTAAATTCTAAGATCTCTGTGTATTTATAAATTATATAGTTCTTTGACCAAGTGATCTTCTGATGAGGTCCTTTCATTCTGAATTTGTAAATACCCTGAGTAAATCAGGAAAGTAACACATGTACAGAGACTACAATGTACAGAAGAGAAGTTGGAGGCCAGATGTCCATAAATTTGGCTGAATATTAGGCTGCACATTTACTAGATGAGACTATTCAAGGCTTATCAGAGATTAGATGCTACAGAAATAGTAGTAGAATTGTGATATTAGAGGTAGAGACATGCTGGAGAATTTGGAGTATCTGCCCTTTCAGAGTGGAGAAATTCTTAGAACTTTAGTTACCTAGCTCTGAGATAACAGAAAACTGAAAAGGTAGGTTTTAGTATATGTGCTGCTGAAGCGAGCACTGAAAAGGCAGGTTTTCAAAATAGGGACCATGACCTCTTTATCAAGTTAACAAAATGATACACCAAAAAAGTTTGGAGGATAAGTCCTACCACAGCAGAGAGGACTGGGAAATACCCTGTGCTTTCAACAGATGAGCCTAACAAAAGGTAAATGTTAGTCTACAAAAGTCCAAGGAGTCAACTAATAAATGAATTAGCTGATAGAATAAAAACCATTGTTGTTAAGAAAAGAACAGAATTCAGTCATAGCATATCAGTCCTAGCACCTCTTTCACAATATCCTATATTGAATTTTTTAAATTCCCAGATATATTAGCAGTAACAGTAACAGATGATCACAGTGAAGAAAAGAGCGTGCAGTAGAGATCACCTCAGAGAAGTCCCAAGTATTTAATAGAAAAAGGCTTTAAAGCCACTCTTATAAATACTGTGCAGTGGTACCTCAGTTCACAAACACTTTTTGTTTGAGAACAATATGATTTGCAGACAGAAGCATTTGGCAAAATTTTGTTTTTGTTTGCGAACTCTGAACTCAACCATGGCCATCTTTCCTGCATGAACATGAATGTGGCCATCTTTTTCAGAATTGTGAAATGAATTAAGTTCATGAATGAAGTATCACTATGCACTAGAGAATTAAAAGAGCATGCTATATTGATGATGGGACAGTAGGACATCTCAGCATAGAAGGAAAAGCTAGTAGAAATGGAAATTTGTGAAATGAGAAATGAAAAGTTCACTGAATGATCTTGGCAAATTAGAACCATCAAAAGAAAAAGTCATGAACTTTAAAATAAATTACTAGAAATAACTCAGTATGAAAAACAAGAAGAGAAAGGACAGTGACAAGTAGGACAACGCCGAATGTGTTAACATATATACAACTGGAACATGAGCAGGATAAAAATAAGAATGGGCAGAAATAAATATTTGAAAAAATAGTGGCCAAAATACTTCTGTAATTTATGAGCACAAATCTTTTATTTACAGATCATAATAAGCCCAGTGAAACCAAACAGGATAAATATTTTTTTAAAACTATAGTTAGAAACATCCAAAGTCAATTGCTGGAGGCAAAATATAAGTAGAAAAAGAAAAGTAGCCAGAGAATAAAGGGAAAATGTTACAGCTAGTTTCTCATCAAAAGTAGTGTAGAGGGCCAGGGATTTAGCTCAGTGGTTCCGCCGCCTGCCTCACAAGCTCAAGGACCCGAGTTCCATCTCCAGTACCCCCCCCCCAAAAAAAGTAGTGTAGATTTAAAGATAAAGGAACTTCTTTTTTTTAAACTAGTTTTATTGGTACATTTTAGGTATACAATATAATGACATTCATCATTGGAAATTTGCACCTTTACATAATCTCTCTTGGTTCTTATTTTTTCCGCATTCCCCTGCCCTCTCTCTTCAACCCCTCCATCCCTCCCTATTTACAAAGACTTTGTTTCCATTTTTTCATTCTCATATTAATTTCATTCCTTTCTTTCGTTTTCCCTACCCCTCCCACTTCCGCTTCCCCTTTTCCCCTTCCTATTTCACATTAGCTATTATACCTTTTTAGTCCTTATTTACACTTTTAGTTTCTCACACTGGAGAAACTATTCGGTATTTACACTTGTGTCCTATTTATTTCACTTAAGAGTATTGCCTCAATGTGCATCCATTTAGCTATAAAAGTAACTTCTTTTTGTTTTTTAAATTTAACTTCTTTTGATATACTGAAAGACAAACCTTATCAGTCTAAAATTCTGACCAAAGAAAAACATCCTTTAACTAGCTAAGCTTTTTTAAAAAAATCCTTTAAAAACTAGAATTAAGGCCGGGGATTTAACTCAGTGGCATAGCACCTGCCTGGGAAGCACGAGGTCCTGAGTTTGATCCCTGGTACCAAAAAAAAAAAAAAAAAAAAAAAAAAAGAACCACCCAAAAATCTAGAGTTAAATTAAGAGATTTTCAGATAAACAAATGTAAAAAGAGTTCATTTCTAGAAAACATGCTTTATAAGAAGTGCTAATGGGTGTTCTTCAAGCTGAAAAGAAACATGAAAAACCAAATAGGAACATGAGTACAAAGGAAGGAATGAAGGATACCAGACTTGATAAATATGTTGACCAACTATCCACCTAAAGCAAAAAATATTAACACTGTAAGATGGAGTTTATAATGTGTCTAAGCATGAAAGATTTAGCAACAGTACCAATGATTAGGTAGCGAAATTACATTAATGTTCCTCAGCTTATAGTGGAGTTATGTCCTTCCTTATAAACTCAGTATAAGTTGAAAGTATCCTAAATCAAAAATGCATTGAATATACCTAACCTACTGAAAATAATAGCTAAGCAAAGCAGTACACCACCGAGTATTAGTTGTATATCCTCATGATAACAAGAATGACTGGGAGCTTCAGCTTGCTGCCCCTTCCAAAATAACAAGAGAGAATTGTACCTCGTATTGCTAGCTAGGGAAAAGTTCAAACTTCAAAGTTCTGAGTATAACTATTATCAAATATGTATCAATTTTGAACTATAGAAAGTAAAAAAGGTCAACCATCATTAGTTGGAGACCATCTCTACTATTGTACAGTTGTTACATTTGTGAAGTAGGAGTATTAGATGTGAAGTGTTAGTTTCTAATTTAAATGGAATTTCATCAGTTAAGGTACATATTGTTACAAATAGATCAACTACCAAAATAACAAAAAATTTTAAGTCTTGAGCCAATAGAGGAAATAAAATATAATGATAAAATTAATTAATTTACCTAGAAGAAAAAGAAAAGGAATAAAAGAGGAAAAGAAATGACAAATGGGTAAGAGATATAAATTCACCTATATTAATACTTACATCAGTATCAAATGGATTAAACACTAAGGAGAGCAATTGCTAGAATTTTGAATAGAAGCAAGACCCATATATATGCTGTCTGCAAGATCTAGAATAATAAATACAGATAGGCTGAAATTAAAGAATGGAAAAATGTTGCTATAATGGTGGATCTTAAATTTCCCAAAAGGCTCAGTTGCCAGCCTTAGGTACTATTGGGAAGTGTTGGAACTTTAAGAATGGGGCCTTCTGAGAGGAAATAAGGTCACTGAATGTATCCATTGGACTCCGTCTGTGTGTGTGTGTGTGTGTGTGTGTGTGTGTGTGTGTGTGAATCTTTTTCTCACTCTTTCTCTCTTTCTCTGTCTCCTGCGTGTCATGAGATAAGGACTTCCTCTACCATGTGCTCCCACTGTGATATAATGCCTTGCCATGGGCCCAAAAGCAAACAGCTAATTGGCCATGGACCAAAACCTCCAAAATTGTGAGCCAAAATATACCTTTCCTCATAAGTTGTTTATCTCTGGGTTGTTTTGTTTTATAATAACAGAAACACAGAGATATCCTTTGGAAGCAGTTGCCATGACTATTTTAGTATCAGACAAAGGAATTTTCCAGCCAAAGAATATTCTCAGAAGTAAAGGACGTATCATAATGATAAAGAAGAAAATTTGTAAGACAGGCATTCTTAAGATACACTGATCCCAGTTTTAAAATACATGAAAGGCATAAACCAGTACTGGAGGCTGCTTCCGAGAACCCTTAGTCCTAGGAAACAGGGTACAGCTGGAAAGGGAGGGCACCCTCTCACCCCTAATGAGTATTCATGGAGAACCTGGCCCTAAACCATTCATAGACACCTGCTTCTGGGTTGAGTTTTCATTGTAGCAGAGCAGCTTCCTTGCTGCAATCTATTGAAAGTCAGCCCTCGGGCCGGGGATTTAGCTCAGTGGTTCTACCGCCTGCCTCTCAAGTGCAAAGTCCTGAGTTTGATCCCTGGTACCAAACAAAAAAACGAAAGTCACCCCTCGATACATGGGTTTGTAAAAAACAGAATTAATCTTAGAAAAAAAAATAATAATAACAAAAAATTAATTTTAAAGCATGAAAATTATTAAAATACATGACAGACAAACTGATATAACTAAAGACAAAAACACAAATCTTTAAAAGACTAAGAGATAGTGAAAATAGGGTAGCTCTTTTTTTCAAAAAGTATCATTTATTCAGATATGATTATGAATATTTACTAACTTTTTAAAAAAGACCAAGATCTTTTGGTCCTTTAAAAAGGACCAAGTGTCACTCTTTTGGGTAAAAGGCAGATGTTAGAAATGTTTGTTTTAGGTCATGACGTTCTCTCCTATAACATGAAATATAATAAAGTTTCGTGTTACTGGTTTTGTTTTCTTTTTTCTATATGTCAGAGTGAACACAGTTGAACCACATCACTGTGTTGAAAATGCACTGAATAAAAGTACTGAGGTGACCTTTATAATACACAAGTGTGTTTCAGAACTTTTTTTGTAACAGGTAGTTCACAGAAATAAGTTTCCGACATTCATTAGGAACGTAATCTAATCTTGTTGAAGGGATGTTTGGAAACCTTCAGAAATTCCATGGTTTTTTTCAGTCCTCCATAGTTTTGTCTTAAAATGTATTTCTGATTTTATTTGCCTTTATACTTCTTTTCATTCTCCAGAAACACCTACCTGTTCAAAATTACGTTTTCCTTTCTTTTGTTAAAACTGTCCTGTCTTAGATATTTTTTTCCATACCCTTGCTTTCAAGGTTCCATGCTTTTCTCATAGCTCACACCAAATCATCTTCCCTGCTTAGAAATTTGCCTACATCGCCCCAGTCGACACTAGTCTCCCAGTCACTTAAATCTGTTTTGTGGAGCACTTAAAACAACTTATACCTTGTTTCTGCACTCATTCCATGCTCCAGAACTATGCTAGAGACTCTGGATAGTATCCATGTTTTTTACCTTCACAGAAGCCACAGACTTGTAAATACCAATGTTTTCTAAAAATGAATATACATTATTTTAGAGCAAAGTGTAGGGTTTTGTGGATGAATGTAAATAACCAACATGAGTGAGGTGTATCTTTTGATAAAATTTCCTGGAAGAGATAATATATTTTAATAGGATTTTTAATGTATGTGTTTAAAGTTTTCATGCGTAGGCTCATTTTGTGTGTGTGTGTGGGTGTGTGTGTGTGTCTGTGTGTGTGTGTGTACCAGGGATCGAACGTGGGACCTTGTGCTTGCAAGACAGACACTGGAACCACTGAGCTAAATCCCTGGCCCTAGGCTCATATATTTTAATGAAGTTGTTTCATATGTGTTAAAGTTTGTTTATGTAGGTTTTTAATATATCTGAAATATTGGACATGAGGAAAAGCTCTGTTTAGCTTTTACCTATGGAAAGCCTGTCATAGCACTTAATATGCAAAAGTCCCCTGCTTGAGTCTGTTTCCCACTCACCTGTTTGTTATTGTAGTGCTAATTCATTGCTGATTTATTTTGTTTTACATTCTGTGTAAAAAAAAAAATCTGTCCTCAGTGTTCTTTGTCTGAACCATCTAGAACCTGTACATTGAGTCTTGCCATCCTCTGACATCACTTTTAAATTCTCCTTTGTGACCTTTGCTAAAACCATGTGTATTTTCTCAAAAATTCCCGTGTCTATATTAAATTTATTCCTAGATACCTTATCTACTGCTATCATGAATATTACTTTTTTTGTTATAGTCTCTTTTCTTTTACTGCAGTTTTGTAGAAAGGCTATTTTTTAAAACTTGCTCTGGTATACACTATAATACCTTTATTAAGGTAGCACAAGTTGCTATGAAAACTAACACTGCTGGGCATGGTGGAGCACATTTGTAATCCCAGTACTCGGCAGGCTGAGGCAGGAGGATTACTGTTAGTTTGAGGCTAGCCTGGGCTGCATAGTGAGTTCAAGGCCAGCCTGAACTACACAGTAAGATCTTGTCTCAAAAAAAAAAAAAAAAAAGAAAAACCACACTGAATTTTCATTGGCATACTACAGTTGAATTTTTTCACTTCTCTGGCAGTCCAGTGCTCTTAATTCTGATTAGTGAGTGTTCCTATTTTTTAATGCCGTTGTCATTCTTATACTTTGTGACTTTTAAATGACAGTTTTATGTGAAAAGGCAATGATAAAAGGTGTGGTTACTGTTCCTCTATGTTTCTGAAGTTTTTTTGTTTTTTAAGTTTCTATAAGAGTTACTTCTGCTTAAAACTTTTCCCTTTACACAGACTTTATGTGTATCTTATGGAATAGTTTATTTTTCCAGTATACTTTAAAGAAACAAAACCTTTTCTGTTTCCAGCCTGCCCGTAATATCCAGCTCTTTTTACATTGGCTGAGAGTTCCATTATACCTCATGATAAACACCTTCGTATCTCATTATATCTTAAACTCCATGAGCACTAGGAGACTTACAGAGGGAGCATACTGTACTATTTAAATGAGCCATGACAAGCCTAGGAGTGGAACTTATTGCTGGGAAGTAAACCAGGTGGTATTAAAGGGGCTTGTTCCATGTGGTAATTGCTCAGCCCATTAATATTGAAGTAGAAACTGGAGAAGTAAACCTCCTGCAGCTACTAATTTCCTGGACATATAGGACAGTCACAGTATGCTTGTGTATTACCATCTCTCCATGTAAAATTGTGCTGGTGGACATTTCTTTGTACTTCTAGGTTTACCTTTTTGTTTATTTTTATTTTATTAGTAGGCTTACTATGATAAAAGCCCTCAATACTTCAATTTTAAGATACCCAGAGATGAATTCAACTGTTATTATTAAATAGATCCTATAGTTCAACTTGCTAGGGGTAAAGCCCTTGTGTGATAAAATAATCTGATGTGACACTTTAAGTAATTTCCAGATGTGGAAGAAACTTTATTGACCAGGACAGATGTGCATGTACATTGTGCTAATTTGAGTATGTTATTTACTTTTTTCACATTTATTCCATCTGTTAGAAGACATCCAAGTATTTTTACAAGGCATGAAACCGTTATGTTCAAATCACATACAAACAATTAAAATATTATAGTTGGGAGGTTTCATATGGATATGATGTAGACAAATGCCCTCTTCTTCTGGGCCACCTCTCAGAAGTGCTGATGGCTTCCAGAGCAAGAGCAGCTCTGGAGACCATTCACAATATGCCAGTGCTCATTACTGTCCCATCTTTTACCACTAAAAGGTGGTTATTTTAATAAATCTCAGCTATTGTCAGGTTCTGTGGATTGCCTTTAAAAGAAGAATAAATCAGTTTTGTTTCGTTTTGTTTTTTTCCTCAAAGATAGCTAATCAGGTCACATAATTTTGGACCAGTAAATAAAGAAATAGTTGACTTTAATAAGCATTGCATAAAATAAATTCTTTATAACTTTATCCTGGGTTGAGTCAGCATACGTTAACTCCCTGTCCCCTACTTTATATTATTGTGTAGAATACTCTAATGAGTCCACAGGCCCTATAATCACATTAGGTAAGAAATTTGTTGTTTTTCAGTAGTTGAGATTATAGAAGTTGCACATTGAATTTAAGTGAAGTGACTTCTCCGTGATGTGAACTCTGGAGTGTCATTATTTTGAAGGAATTTCTTTGTTATATATAGCTACTGCTTCCTCTCCTAGCACCTTTGTTTTTGTTTTTTTTGGTACTGGGTATTGAACTCGGGACCTTGCACTTGCGAGGCAGGCAGGGGCACCACTGAGCTAAATCCCTGGCCCTATCACTTTTTTTTTTGGTACCGGGGATCAAACTCAGGACCTTGTGCTTTCAAGGCAGGCACCAGAACCAATGAGCTAAATCCCCAGCTCTCTACCACTTTTTTTTTAACTTGAGTACATCCCTGTAGGATCCTGCTAGTAACTACATCTTTGTTTTCACTTCAAGCTAGTACCAGAGCATCTCTTTAGTTAGTAGTCACTATTTAGGTAAGTGGAAAATTTCTTTAGATTTTTTATTTAGAATCAAGCATTGTTTTCTAAGTGAGAGAATTCATGTCCTCCAAGGTCTTACTCCTCTAACAATATCATAAATAAAAAATTTCAACTTAGAAATTATTATGTATATCATTGACTAGAACTGTATTTAACTGTAAGTGAATAAAGACTACTAAATGAAAATATCATGGTATCTCATTGTACCCTTTAGGAGATGTAATACAGTGTTAATATTAGTAGCTTCGATTCACTGTAAATTCCAGCTGAGTACTGACACTGTGGTTCAGAGTATCAGGAGATAAATCTCAAAGATCATGTTTGTGTAGTCATTGTACATGCATAAGACTTCATTTCATTATTTTTTAATTAGCAGTATTGCTTTTATGGCAGGGCTGTGTGTGTCCTAGGTTATGACAGGGATAGAGGCAAGATTAGAGTCAGTAGCTTCTTCTTGTAGCATTTTTTGCAGTTGGGGTTCTGTTCCTTTAACTGTTTTTTGCCTGAATATCATGATTGATTACTTCATGAGCAAATTTCTCTCAAATACCAGAGTATGACAGTACATTTGCCAAAAATAAAGACTGAAATAAAGAACAAGGAAAAATCCCTCATATTATGTTATGTGTTGAAGAGCTAAAGCAATTTACATTTCACATGAACAATTGAAAAGTACTTGAAATATATTCAAACTCAAATCATATAACTATAAGAAAATCTATTTCTTTAGAGTAGGGCAGAGGTTTCCACACACTTGGTTCCAGGATAGTCACCAAATTCTTTATGACCTCTAGGCCAAAATAAATAACCTAACAGTACCTAATAGTATTTGGATTTATATACTTTAAATATTTATGCCCTAACAATTATTTGATCATCAAAAAAAGATACACATTAATAACAATATTTTGAAATATTTTAATTTTACACTTAAAAGACTACAATTACTTCCTGACAGAACATATGCTTGCTGAGGCAGTGCAGTGTTTCAAACCTTAGAATTAAATTGGACACTACCACCTTCACTTCTTGTTCCACGTTGATTTCTGTGGAGCATGGTGCTGTACTTTTAGTCATGGTGCTATGATGTAATTATTTATGTCCCCACAGAAATTCAAAAGATGAAATTCTGACTTTTTAAAATTTTACTTTATTGGTGCAATTTAGGTATACAATATAATGACATTCATCATTGGAATTTGCACCTTTACATAATCTCTCTTGGTTCTTATTTTTCCCCATTCCCCTGTCCTCCCTTCAACCCCTCCATCCTTCCCTATTTACAAAGACTTTGTTTCCATTTTTTCATTTTCTCTTATTAATTCCATTCCCTTCTATCCTTCCCCCTACCCCTTCCCACTTCCCCTTCCCCTTTTCCCATGTTCTTCCTATTTCACATTGTCTTTTATAGCTTTTAGTCCTCATTTAAACTTTCAGTTTCTGACACTAGAGAAACTATTCGGTATTTACACATGTGTGTCCTGTTTATTTCACTTAAGAGTATTGCCTCAATGTCCATCCATTTAGCTGTAAATGTCTCTAGTTTCTCATTTTTTATGGCTGAGTAGTACTCCATTTTATTTAAAAAACACATTTTCTTTATCCAGTCTCCAGATGAAGGGCATTTGGGCTGCTTCCAAGTTTTACCTATCAAAAATTGTGCTGCTATGAACAGGGGTACACATATATCACTGTGGTATGATTCTTTTAATTTTTGGGGGAAGATACACAGCAGGGGAATATCGGGGTCAAGTGGGACTTCCAGTTCTAGTTCTTTGAGGTATCTCCATACTGATTTCCACAGTGGTTGCACCAGTCTACACTCCCAGCAGCAGTGTAGCAGGGTTTCTCTTTCCCCACAGCCCTGCCAGCATTTGTTATTTGTTGATTTCTTGATAGCAGCCATTCTTTCTGGGGTGAGGCTGAATCTCAGCATTGTTTTCATTTGCATCTCTCGAGTGACCAGTGATGTTGAACATGTTTTCATATATTTATTTGCCATTTCTACTTCTTTGTGTGAGAAATGTCTGTTCATTTCAGATGCCCATTTTTGGATTGAGTCTTTAAATTTGGGAGGTCTGATTTTTTTAAGTTCTTTATAGATTCTAGATAGTAGACCTTTGTCTTAGGAACAGAAAGTGAAGATTTTTTTTCCCACATTGTGGGTTGTCTCTTCACACTGCTGGTGGTTTCTCTTGCTGTGCAGAAGCTTTTTAATAAGAAGAGATCCCAATTGTTGATGGTTTGTGCTAGTTCATGGGCAACAGAAGTTTTGTTCATGAAATCTTTTCCTACACCAATATCTTCAAGAGTTCTACCTAACCTCTGTTTCAGCATTTCTATTTTTTTAAAGCATTTTAAGTGTTTCCATTTTAATATTAAGATCCTTAATCCATTTCAATTTTAGTTTAGTGCATGGTGAGAAATATAGGTCTAGTTTTAATCTTTGGCAAGTTGAAACCCAATTTTTCCAGCACCATTTATTAAAGAGGCGATCTTTCATCCAGTGAGGGTGTTTGGCTCCTTTATCGAAGATGAGATCACTGAGTGTCTATAGAGTTTTTTCTGCATCTTCTAATCTGTTCCACTGATCCTCAGGTCTATTTTTTGCCAGTACCATGCTGTTTTTATCACAGTAGCTTTGTAGTATAGTTTCAAGTTGGTGGTTGTGATACTCCCTGCCATGTCTCTCTTGCCTAGAATTCCTTTTGCTATTCTGGATCTCTTCTTGTTCCAAATGGATTTTTGGATTGTTTTCTCAAGGTCCGTGAACTACAGTGTTGAGATTTAAATTGGGATTGCATTGAATCTATATAGCAGTTTTGGATGTATGACCATTTTCATTATATTGATCCTTCCTACTCAGGAGCAGGGGATGTCTTTCCATTTTCTGATATCATCTTCAATCTCTCTTTTCAGAGTGCTATAGTTTTCAGAGAAGAGGTCTTTGATTTCTTTTGTTAGACTGATTCCTAGGTATTTCAGTTTTATGGATGCTATTGTGAAAGGAATTGTTTGCCCTATTTCTGTCTCCATGAGTCTGTTGTTCATGTAGAAGAAAGCTATTGATTTTTGTGTGTTGACCTTGTATCCAGCTACTCTACCGAATTGGGTTATTAAGTCTAGAAGTCTTTTGGTGGGATTCTTTGGGTCTTCTATATAGAGTATCATGTCATCTGCAAATAATGACAATTTGACTTCTTCATTTCCTATCTTTATTCCTTTTATTTCTTTCTCTTGTCCAATTGCCATGGCTAATGTTTCCAAAACTATATTGAACAGGAGTGGTGATACTGGACATCGTTGTCTTGTTCCTGATTTTAGTGTGAAGGATTTCAGCTTTTGACCATTTAGTATGATATTGGCTGTTGGTTTTTCATAGATGGCTTTTATCAGATTGAGGTAGAGACCATGTATTCCAATTTTTTGTAGGGTTTTTATCATAAATGCATGTTGGATTTTGTCAAATGCTCTTTCTGCATCTATGGAGATAATCATATGGTTTTTGTCCTTGGCTCTATTGATACAGTGTATTACATTGATTGATTTGCGTATGTTGGACCATCTTTGCATCCCTGGGATGAATCCCACTTGGTCAGGATGTATGATCTTCTTGATGATCTTCTGCATTCTGTTTGCTAGTATCTTATTAAGGATTTTTGCATCTATGTTCTAGATGCAAATGTATCTAGTGAGATTAGCCTATAGTTCTCCTTTTCAGTTGGGTCTTTCTCTGCTTTGGGGATCAAGGTGAGGCTTGTTTCCAGGAATGAATTTGGGAGTATTGCTTCCCTTTGAATTTCATTGAAGAGTTTAAACAGTAGTGGCAGTAGTTCCTCTCTAAATCTCTTGTAGAATTCAGCAGTGAAGACATCAGGACCTGGGATTTTCTTAGTTGATAAGTTTTTAATTACATTTTCAATTTCATTGATTGATATTGGGTCGTTTAGAATTTTTAGGTCTTCTTCGTTCAACTTTGGTAATTCATATGTATCTAGGAATCTGTCCATTTCTTTTGTGTTTTCCATCTTATTGGCATATAGGTTCTGGAAGTAGATATTGATGATCCTCTGGATTTCTGTTAGGTCTGTTGTAATTTCACCGTTTTCATTCCTAATTGCATGGATTTGGGCCTTTTCTTTCCTTTTTCGGATAAGGTTGGCTAATGGCTTGTCAATTTTGTTTATTCTTCCAAAGAATCAACTCTTGGCTTCATTGAGTTTTTTTTTTTTTTTTTTTTTTGTATTCTCTTGTCTCCATTGCATTGATTTCTGCTCTGGTCTTTATAATTTCCTCCCTTGTATGAGCTTTGGGTTTGTCCTGCTCTTCTTTTTCTAGAAGCTTGAGGTTCAGCATCAGGTTGTTTAATTGGGCTCACTCTGTTTTCCTAATATGAGTATTCAGTGCTATGAATTTCCCTCATAAGACTGCTTTCGTTGTGTCCCATAGATTCCTGTATGTTGTATTGTCATTGTCATTTAATTGAAGGAGCTGTCTGATTTCTTCTTTAATTTCCTCTGTGGCCCAATGTTTATTCAGAAGTGTGTTGTTCAATTTCCAAGTGTTTATGAAATTCTTGCAGTTTCTTTTGCTATTGATCTCCAATTTCATCACACTATGGACTGATAATATACAGGGGATAACTTCAGTTCCTTTGCACTTACTTAAACACGTTCTGTGAGTGGCTATGAGGTCTCTTTTGGAGAACAACCCATGTGCAGCTGAAAAGAATATGTATTCTGATTTTGTTTTCCACCCTTTAACTTTCAGTCTATGAGTTTCTTTTTGAATTAAGTGTGTTGCTTGTATGCAGCATATTTTGGATCTTGCTTGTTGACTCATTCTGCCAGTCTGTTTCTTTTGATTGGTGAATTGAGACCATTAACATTGATGATTATAACTGATATGTATTGACCTATCATTGTCATGACTTTTTCTTTTTTTGGATTCTCCCCCTTTTCATTTAATTTCTTATCGTGCCCGATGGATTCATTCTCCTGTACTTCCTGGGGTTGTGATCCTCATTGTCTGTTCCTAGGATATTGTCTAAAAATATTTGGAGTGCTGGTTTGTGAAGTTCCTAAGGTGCTCTTTGTCATGAAAGTATCTTATTTCGCCATCAATTTTGAAAGATAATTTTTCAGGGTACATCAATCTGTGTTTAGGCTGTTTTCCCTTAGGGCTTGTAATACGTCACTCCAGGCTCTTCCTGCCTTGATGGTTTGTGTTGAGAAGTCTGCTATGATTCTGATTGGCTTTCCTTTGCATGTAATTTGTTTCTGTCCTCTAACTACTTGTAGAACTTGGTTCTTCTTTTGGGTTTCTGCAATCTTAACAATTATATGCCTATGTGTAGATTTTTTTTGATCACAGATGGTTGGAGTCCTATATGCCTCACTTGTCTGTATGTCAAGTTCTTTTCCCCTGCTTGGGAAGTTTTCTGCCATTACATTTGTGCACAGTTTTTTTTTTAATGTCATCCTCTTTCTTCATTGACTTCAATCAGTCTTATGTTATTCTTCTTTGCATCGTCTAACAGCTGCTGGCTTAATTTCTCATGTTCCCTTACAGTTTTAAAGCAATTTTTCTTTTCCTGGTCACTAATTGCAATCTTATCTTCTATATGTGAAATTCTATCCTCACATTGGTTTATTCTGCTGTGCAGACTTTTGATGGAGGTTTTAATCTCCTGGCAATCTGTTTGCATCTGTTTTATGGATTCCATTTGTTTCCTATGTTGGGATTCCATCATGTTCCTCAGATCCTCTATTTTCTTATCTGTGTCCTCTCTAGATTTATTAATCATGTCTTGCACCATGAGCAAAATCTTTGCTGTTATCTGAGTAATTATTTCTGGTTTTATTTTTCCCAGATCCTCTTTTGTTGCCAGTTCAGAGAGTCCAGGTTGTTGAGTATCAAATTGTTTCATCTCCTTTCCCTTTGGGGTTGTTGTAGGTGATCCAGAAGTCTGTTTTTGAGGCTTGTTTATGTGTCTTCTCATTTCCATGGGGGGCGCGGCGGGGGGTGCTTCTGGCACCCACGTGGCTCACTTTCTCTGCCCTAGGATCTTGGGATGGCCTCAGGGGAGCTTCCTTCTGGGTGCTGGGACCGGCTCACCTTCTCTGCCCTAGGAGCATGGGATGGTAGCAGGGAAACTTCCTCCTGGGTGCTGGGACCGGCTCACTTTCTCTGCCCTAGGAGCTTGGGATGGCTGCGGGGGAGCTTCCTTCCACGTGCTGGGACCACCTCACCTTCTGTGTCCTAGGAGCTTCTATATATATTTTAAAACAAACAAAGAAACCCAAACAGCATCCTAGGAAGCCCAAGATGATGATATCCTACATCAGTTGAGTCATTTCTCTCCTGACTAAAGAAAATTTCTCCAGAAGAAATTCAGTTATCTCAGGCCTTGCTGGGATTCCAGTAAGCAAGGGAAATTAAACTCATAGTACCCAGAAAGAGAGACTGAGGAGTGTTACTACATCCCTGATACTATTTTTAAAATTAATTTTATTGGTACATTTTTGATATACATAATTATCACATTCACCATAGGGAATTTGTACATGTACATAACATATCTTGATTCTTCTTTTATTCCCATTTCCCTCCCCTCCCTTCAACCCTTATCTCCCTTCCCAATTACAAAAGCTTTGTTTCCATTTTTTTCTTCCATTCTTTTTTTTTCCTTTTTCCTTCTTTCATTTCCCTGACCCCCTTGCCTTGTTCTCTTTCACATTTTAACTTTTTCTTCCTCCTTCCCAATATCTGTTATACATTTTGGTCCTTATTTACTCTTTTAGTTTCTCACACCAGAGAAACAATGCAATATTTAAATGTGTGTTCAGTTTATTTCACTTAAAAGTATGGTGTCAAGCTGTGGATGTAGCTCAGTGGTTCCATCGCCTGCCTTTCAAGCGCAAGGTCCTGAGTTTGATCCCCGGTACCAAAAAATAAAAATAAATAAAATAAAGTGAAAAAATTTTGGTGTCAAGGTGCATCCATTTACCTAGAAATGTCTCGAATTTATGCTTCTTTGTGGAAGAGTAGTACTCCATTGTATATAAAAACCACAACTTTTAAAAAAATTCATTAATTTATTGGTACATTGCAGATATACAATATGTGCACATACCATTATTGGGAATTTGTACCTTTATATAATATATGTTGGTTCTTATTTTTTTCCCATTTCCCTGCCCTCCCTTCAATCCCTCCACCTCTCCCTATTTAGAAAGAGTTTGTTTCCATTTTTTCCTTTTCTCATATTTATTCCTTTCCTTTCTTTCCTTTCCCCTATCCCTCCCACTTCCCCTTCCCCTTTGGACCTTTTCTTCCTAGTTCACATTGTCTGTTACACCTTTTAGTCCTTTTTTATACTTTCAGTTTCTCACACCAGAGAAGCTGTTTGGTATTTACACACGTGTATCCTATTTATTTCACTTAAGAGTATGGCCTCAATGTGCATCCATTTAGCTATAAATGGCTCTGGTTTCTCATTCTTTATGGCTGAGTAGTAGAAAAACCACATCTTTATCCATTCATCCCCAGCATTTGAGCTGTTTCCAAGAGTTAACTATTACAAATTGTGCTGCTATAAATGGATATGCATATATTACTGCTTTTAAGTCTTTCAGGAAGATACCAAGAAGGAGAATAGCTGGGTGAAATGGAACCTCAAGTTTTAGTTTGAGGTATCTCCACGCTGATTTCACAGTGGTCCCACCTGTCTGCACTCCCACCAACAGTGGCGAAGGGTTCCTTTTCCCCCATAGCTTTGCCAGCATTTGTTATTGGTTGATTTCTTGATAATAGCCATTTCTTTCTGGAGTGAAATGGAATCTCAGTGGTGGGTTTTTTTGTTGTTTTTTTGTTTAAGCATCTTTTATGAGTTTTTTGGTCCATTAAGTTAATTGAGGTAAAGAAACTTTTTAAATTTACAAGCTAATAGTTTATCAAGCAGTACAAATTCTTTGTTTACCTCAAAATGTAATACTAATCCCATAGTAAACAACAGAATTTTCTATACACAGACTTGAAAAAATGTAAACAAAAACTGTGCTGACATCAGAAATTCAACAAAAACCTTTTTCTTTAATTTTATAATCTCTGTTCCATAATGAAGAAAAGGAGGTGACATTCTTTTAACATTGTTAACTTCATGACATAAAGACTTTGATCTATAAATAAATCACTTTCTGAACACACACTCTCTCAAGCACTTTTTATTTTCACAGCTTTTGTTTTGGCTTTAATGGCAGCATGGATAGACTGTAACACATTTACATGGAGGACTTTACCAATACCCCAGAAGGTTTTTCTTTTCTTCTCAGTTTTTAAACATAAAGAATGATTTCTAAAAATAAGAGTCATAGTCCACAATTTGGACATGTTCTAAGCAAAAGTTTTAATCTCTTAAACAGTTAAAATACAAGTTTAGAAAGTTTGCTGGCAGTTTGTGTCATAGTCTCAGTGGTGCTTTAATTTGCACCTCTCAAATGACCAGTGATGTTGAACATTTTTTATACATTTGTCATTTGTACTTCGTCTGAGAAGTATCTGTTCATTTCAGATGCCCATTTTTGGATTGGATCTTTAAATATGAGGGGTCTGAATTTTTTTAGTTCTTTGTATATTCTAGATATTAGTCCTTTGTCTGATGAATAGCTGGCAAAATCTTTTCCCATTCTGGGTTGTCTCTTCACTCTGTTGGTGGTTTGTTTGGCTGTGCAAAAGCTTTTTAATGAGATCCCAGTTGTTGATTTTTTGTAATATTTCTGGTGTGATCAGGGTTTTATTTATAAAGTATTTGCCCACATCTGTGTCATGGAGGACATTGCCTTGGGCTCTAGACCTTTAGCTGAACTCTTGTGGGACATTGTTGTGGGATCCATACCTACACACGCGCGCACACACACACACACACACACACATATATTATAGTAGTACTTCAGTTCACAAATTTAACTTTTTCCATGATTTCGGGAAAGATGGCCATGTTTGTGTTTGTGAGGGAAAGATTGCTTCAGTCATGTTTGTCACTGGTGCAGTTTGCAAACAAAAGCAAAATTTTGCCAAATGCTTCTGTTTGCAAACCAAATTGTTTGCAAAAGAAAACATTCATGAACCGTGATACCAATGTATATACGTATACATATATATATGTTTATATCCTTATTACATATCTATTATGTATATATATTTGAATTTGTGTGGAATAGGGAAATAGTAGTTCTGAGTTCTAAATGGTACTATAGGTAGTAAAGTGACAAATTTTTGCTCCTTGGCAGATAGATTATATATATATATCTCTTGCCAAAAATTTTCTGAGTTTATATTTATTACTGACAAAGCTGATTAGAAACCATAACTTTATATTTGTAGCCCAGTGACCTTGCTAATATTTCTCTCTTGAGTTAGACAGATCTACCCACTAGCGCAGCTGGCTTCTCACTACATGGCAGAGGGCAGACCAGGATGACAGGCAGCTCATTCTGGAGAGGGGAGAACAAAAGGGCTGAAATTAGCATATGCACTTACTTTTTTCAAAACCTGCCAGTCAGATGAGTCACAAAGGAGTGAGACTAGAAGCAGACATGAAAATGTGGACAATCAAAATGTCACCCTAAGAAAAGGAACATTTTATGAGGATATAGGAAGCCTATAATCTAACTCATGTTTGGTAACTTTTAGCAGTTGGCTATCTTTCCTGCTGTGATTTTGAAGACAGATATAGAGGTTTTGCATCCTGCCTGTGTATCCTAATTGTAGAGGCTTGGATAACCTTAGATTTCCACAACCATAAAACAGACACAGCTACTTTGCAAGAAAAACTGACCACTACCTTCTCTTCCTTGTTCTCTTACCAAGATCTTAAATTTATTAATATTTGCTTTTATTAAACTGCAGTAGTGTTAGAGGTATGAGACCAGCCTCAGTTAATACAAAAGGTCTTATGAGCCTAAGATAAGAACAGAAAGAACTGTGCCTTTGGCTGTTGTTATTTTTAGGAAGTCATTCATTAGTCAATTTTCATTGTCACTTCTAACCTAATTGCATAGTTGTCTTGTTAAAGGGAATCTTTTGTTTCTTTGTGGCCATCTGAAAAAAGTCTTTTTTTCTACAGAGGTGAAATTGTGATGCTTTTTCTGGTGATCCAGGCAACCATCACTAAACTAGTACATTTGTTTTAGACCTGAAAATTTTGGAAATGGTAACTATCATGCAAGCACTATTCTGTTCAAAAATGAACAATTACTTTACCATTAGTTATCCCTCTAGCTATTTCACTTCACTAACCAAGCTTTTTTTTCTTCCTGTGGAGATGCTTTATATAGCAAAACATGGTATTTTCACTATCTGACTAGTATGAAACTTCATTAGGTTTGAATAATATAAAAACCTTTTTCTTGACTATATATGATCAAGTCTGAGTTTCTACTATGTAAATTTAAACTAATTGTTATTTATGTTACCCAAGCTGTATACTTTCATTATTTGAAAAATTATATGCCCCTTCTCCACACATATACACTACATGCAGGGCAAGAGTTGGATAGCATGATTTCTTCTCTAAAGCATGCCATTTCCTGCTGAGTAGAAATATTTGCATTATCTTATGAATAGCTAGGGGAAGAACTGGAGTTCTTCACATGTATTTACCCTGCGTGGAGTTTTTGTTCTAAAGCTAACACTGCTGACAGTTGGTACCTTTAACTTGACCTCTGTCTTATAGGTCAGGTTCACAAAGTTGTTAAAGAAAAATAGTTGGTTGGCAGAGGTAAAAGAGAGTGATGTGTTTATTGGTGACCTCCAACATCACTGGTGGTGACAGTGACTATTCGACAATCTTTTTTTTCCCCAGAAGAAAAGCAGTTTTTAAAATTTATACACATATAGTATATTAGGCTTGGTTGATTCTTTCCTCACTTCTAATACATTTTTAGGCTTGAATAATCCACCATATTTATGAACTACTATAGTTGATTATTCCACATGTGTCATTTTTTAGAAGTTTTACTTTCAAGGCCCTTTTCTAGTACTGTAGTTTCTGCTGCAGCCATTTTCATTTTAACATTTACATTATCCCTGATCAGTGTAATCAGCCTTTTAACGCTTTTGTTAGCTACAAATTACAGTATCTGACATGAGCTGGGTGTGGTGTGCAAGCCTGCAATCCTAGCATTCAAGAGGCTGAGGCTGGAGAATCCCCACAAGTGCAAGGTCAGCCTGGACTATGTAGTGAGTTCAGGGCCAGTCTGGAATACAGACCTTGTCTCAAAAGAAAAATAAGGGGCCGGGGATTTAGCTCAGTGGTTCCACTGCCTGCCCCGCAAGTGCAAGGACCCGCATTTGATCCCTGGTACCAAAAAATAATAATAATAAAATAAAAAAATATAAAACTATCTGACATAAATATTGCAGTGATTTCTATGATTTATTATTGTATTTCATAGGTTACTTCACTATCACTTGGGGTTTTGTTTCTTTTTAATAAAAACCCACATGATGTTCCTATTTAATAAAAGCACAAAAAAATATTAATAGGATAAGGGTTTATTTTTCTTACACAATAAAAAGTGTATAGTTAGGTAATTTCAGGCTGCTACACTGACCCCATGATACCACAGAGGCCTGGGTTAGTTCTTTTATTCCACTTTCCTTAGTATATTACTTTCCTCCTTCATGCCTGAAAAATGACTGTGCACAGAGGCCTTTCATGCATATTGTAGACTATAAAGAAAAACAGTGAGAAAAAGGTTTTGCCAATGAGTCTAACTCTGACACAGTAGTATTCATATCAGAGACCCACCACTAGATTTGCTTTTACTTCTTATTGACCAGAACTGTAAAACATGCCCACTTAGCCATGTCAGCTCCAAAGGAACCTAGAAAATCACGTCTTAGTTGAGTAATGAGTATATAGTGCGGAATCCAGATTCCATTGGTAAACAAGGATGATAGAACAGCTTTCCTGTTCAGAAACATATTAATTCCATATTGCCTACCATATTAAGCTCTTTAGCCTAGGTAGGATTACAAGACCAGAGTCAAGCCTTTTAAGGCACTAGCCACTGAAAAAGAGGGTAGTCACCATAGGTAACTCAAACTTTACTAAAAATAATCTTAACAAAATCTATGTAAAGACCAAAATGTTCCAGTTTTTCTCATGACTTCAAGCATTTTTTTAAAATACGAAATATTATCTCTAAAATATCAGTTTTCTTTTTGTGTGTGTATGGTGTTGATAGGCTGGAGGATACTGTAAGTCTGCCCTCCTGATACGCTCCCTTTATACCTACTTCAGTAGTGTTTCCTTCACAGCCTGTTGTATTAGAAAGGTGAGAAAGATATTACATTTTAACTCCAGGAAGGTGATTCATTCACTCTAGAGTCTGGAAAAAAATTACTTAATCTCTGTGGGCCTCTTGTTTCTTCAGCTATGAAATGAGAACCTGGCTGTAAGAGAAAAGTAGGCAGAGAACACAAGCAGTTCACAGAAGTGTATATGCAGATGGTTAATAAAACTGTAGGAAAATATTAAACCTCACTTAATGACAAAAATTCATTTAAATAAAAGATACCTTTCTTTAAAAATCTAATGTAAGAATATAAAGAAATAAGTAAGGGCTGAGAGTACAGCGTGCTTAGTGTGCATGAGGCCCTGAGTTGAATATCCAGCACCAAAAAAAAAAAAGAAGAAGAAAGTGGGCCTGGTATTTAGCTCAGTGGTGCCGTGCCTGCCTGGCAAGTGCAAGTTTCTGAATTCAATTCCTCATACCAAAAGAAGAAACAAGTATTCTTGGGCGCAATTGGTTAGTCAAAAATAGTAAAGCTTTCTACAGAACAATTGGGCATATCTATCAAAAGCTTTAAAAATGTACAAAATTTTTGACCTTGCAATTCATGGAAATTTTTTTTCTGAAGTTTTAGACCTACAAGTACACAGTTATTGGCCTGATAATTTGATATACAGCAATTTAAACTCTATTCAGTTTTTTTCACCCTTCTAGTAGTTAAATTCTTGGAGCTTTCCACTGTCAAACCTTTTTTGCTTGAAAGAAAATCTAAGCCACAGACATTTGGTATGAAGGTTTTTCCACATTGTATTAGGACAATGGCAACCATTTTTAAATACTTAAAAATACATAGCTTTTAAAAATAACATTATTTTGTTCATTTGCTTATTTTTGTTTTACTCTGATAATTTTGGTCTTATCCATTTTATTTATAATGAAATCTTAAAGTATTTCTAGATATAATAGTCTAGTGTCATAAGACTTTTTCTTCTATCTTCTGTATCTTCATTGGTTTGGGGGCAGTAAATGCCATAATCAGAAGTTGTTTCATGGTTTTTATTTTATTTTTACTTGTTCATTTTTTGCGGAGCTGGAGATCAAACCCAGGGTCTTGCACATGCTAGGCAACCTCTCTACTATGAAGCTGTATCCCTGGCCTGCCACATGAAGCTGTATACCTTCCCAAATTTATATTCAGACTTACCTCTTTCCTATTGCTGCACTTCCTGTAAAATATTCTATTTATTTACATTCTAGACTTGCATCATAATGGGAAGGAAGAGATAAGTGGTGTACATTGAATTTACAGAAAGACAAAGTGAATCATGTCTTGTACCTTTCATCAGTTTATAAAATGATACTTATATGACCTCTAGAAATGTAAATCCACAGTTTGAAATAGTAAACATCTTTTAAAAGGTAATAGGCACTTTTAGGCTAACTCAGCACTGTATCTCCGAAAAGATCCTTTAACTAGTAATGTACTTGCAAGATTAATTCTTTCTTCTCTGTCATTCGAATCAGTTGATATCTATTCTAGAACATGGTAGTAGATTATTCCCCAGTATAGTATGCATGTCTCAATTAACCCAAAGAGTTGTATTATTACTAAAGCTTAGTTGTTCGCAAACTTATTTATTCAAGTTTTTCTTGAAATTGTTGTTCTATATGTTTACTATCATATGATCCAATAACACATTTCTTAGGCAAAAATATTTTTTTAATTTTTCTTATTACATGTTTACAGTACATAATGATTACATTCTTGTGGGGAATTGGTACATATACAAATAGTTCTATGAAACAAAAACTAAATGTTTTGGGGAAAAGGAACCCAGGTAAGTCATTAGAATATTGCTCTTGCTACAGACGGATGCAGTTGTGTGAGCCTGTAATTCCTCCTACTTGAGAGGCTGAACCAGAAGGATCATTTGAACCTAGGAATTTGAGGCTTTCACAGTAGTGAGACCTCATCTACAAAATGGAAGGAAGGAAGGGAAAAGAAGAAAAAAGGAAAAGGAAATTGCTGTTGAATTAGCTAAAAGTAAGACAATTATTGAATATCAGTAGAATTTTTTTAAAGTAATTGTTTTTGTTCTTTAAAGAATTTTTTGTTTTTGTTTTTGGTACCGGGGATTGCACTCGGGACCTTGCGCTTGTGAGGCAGGCAGCGGAACCACTGAGCTAAATCCCCGGCCCTCATGAATGTTTTCTGTACCACATTTGGTGTCACATGAAAGTGCTCCTTCTATATATAGTTTCTCATAAATAATTTGTTGAGTTTTGAAACTCTAAAATATAAAGCCTTTTATTTTTTATTTTTTGGTACCGGGGATCAAACTTGGGTCCTTGCGCTTGCGCACCAGGTGACAAAACCACTGAGCTAAATCCCTGGCCTATAAAGCCTTTTATAAAGCATGTTTGCTGTAAATTATTTATAAAATGTTGTAAAGACCTGATTCTCAAATAGTAAATAATTAAAAGTTATGGTACCTTTTTTTTTCCTCTCTTTTTGGTTTTTTTGAGACAGGGTCTTGCTATGTAGTTCAGGCTGGCCTTGTAGCCCAGGCTGACCTCTAACCTGTGGTGATCCTCCTGCTTAAGCGTCTGGAGTGCTTGGATTATAGGCATGTACCACCACACACAGCTATGGTACCTTTTCCACAAAGTGATATCTTTAAGATTTGACACAAAATGAAATTTACTGGTATGAATTTGATCTTGATTTCAAAGAAAGTATCAGAGAATGTTGTAATTTAAAGGATGTGGGTTTTTTTTAGATTTGTTTTCTGTCCTTCACAGAAGCTAGCTCTGAACCATGTGAGAAATGAGGGCAGCTATATTGTGATAATATTTGCCTGGGTTTGGTATTTTATTGAGACACTTGCCAATTTGAATTAGAACACCATAGGCATAACCAGGATACACTTAATTATTGGCCTGCCATATTTAAATAAAAATGAAAAATTCATACAAGATTTTGTACCCATATACTGAAAAAATGTGCAGGTGTTTTTTTGACTAAAATTTCATAGCTTTTGTGGCTAATGAGGCATGAAATAAATTGGCAAGCTCAAACTGCTCAGAGTACAGTGGTACAGTGTGCATATTCTAATTCCCAGCCCTTGGGATTCCAGCAAAGGTCACAAATTAAACAGGATTAATCAAAACTACAATCAAATAAAACTCAATCATTAATCCTCTTCTGAGTTACAATTAGAGTAATTGTGTAATTGTGTGAGAAGCAGTGGAGAGGGCTCCTTTGTGTTATATAGAAAAAGCAACACTAAGGTGTCAAACAGAAAAATGAAACCACGCAGGTGAAGCTGTCTCTGGAGCCAAGAGAAACTGGCAATTTAGGCAGAGTTGCAAGTGAACCTTTGGAGTACTAACGGGGTGTTGGCCCTGAGCTACAGAATATGTGGGTCTCTCAGTGGGCCCCTCCACAGAGATTAGATTATGAGCCACACAGCAGGGCCTATTTGCTGAAAACCTTAGTGTTTGCATGTAGCTGCCCCAAGCAACAGTCTCTACAAATTAATACCCAAAAATCTACTGTGTAATTCCCATATCTTGGTAATTTTGAAGAAGAGGATATAGAAAAGTATTTCATCTATGGGAGTAATTGTCATCCTTAACAAAGAGGGACAACGTTTGCAAAGAACTCAACTTTTAGCCCATATTTCTTTCATGTTGCTGATTACTGAGCTAACTGATGCTAGCTTTATGATTATTCCTTAGTCAGTGTCATTTATCATTAATTTTTTAAAGATGATAGTGATACTACCCAGTTACACTATAATTATACTTTTAGGAATCAATTTCAATGTTTAATTCATTCCATATTATTCGGGCATAATGTTGCATATGCTTTGAGAATAGTGTTTGCCTCCATTTGTTAGCTTTTTGTTTTGCTTCATACACAAAAATAGAAAAATTCTAAATCATTCACCTTATTTCTGATTTGGTAACTGATTTGGAAACCTCAAAACAGGTGATTGCCTGTTATCAGGTGACTCAGTTTGAGTTTTAATATTCCAGAATTTTGTTGCTTACATTGCTTTTTGTCATTTATGTACTAAGCCCTCTGTGTATACAGAAAACTTTTTTTTAATTTAATTTTATTTTTTTATTTATTTATTTTTATTAAATTCTTTTATTGCTACATTGTAGGTATAAAACACAATTACATTTCTCATTGGGAATTGTACCTTTACATAATGCATCTTGGTTCTTATTTTTTCCCCATTCCTAGCCCTCCCTTCACCCCCTCCACCCTTCCCTATTTACAAAGACTTTATTTCCATTTTTTCCATTTCTCATCATTTTTCCTTTCCCTTCTTTCCTTTCCCCTGCCCCTCCCACTACCCCTACCCCTTTGGACCTTTTCTTCCTGTTTTACATTATCGATTATTCATTCTAATCATTGGTACATTTTAGGTATACAATATAATGACATTCATCATTGGAAATTTGCACCTTTACATAGTCTCTCTTGGTTCTTATTTTTCACCCTTGCCCAGCCCTCCCTTCAACCCCTCCATTCCTCCCTATTTACAAAGATTTTGTTCCTGTTTTTCCATTTTCTCATATTAATCCCATTCCCTTCTATCCTTTCCCCTAACCCTCCCACTTCCTTCCCCTTTGCCCCTTTTCTTCCTATTTCACATGACCTATTATACATTTAGTCCTTATTTACACTTTCAGTTTCTCACACCAGAGAAACTATTCGGTATTTACACATGTGTGTCCTATTTATTTTACTTAAGAGTATTGCCTCAGTGTGCATCCACTTAGCTATAAATGTCTCTAATTTCTCATTTTTTATGGCTGAGTAGTACTCCATTTTATAAAAAAACCACATTTTCTTTATCCAGTCTCCAGTTGATGGGCATTTGGGCTGTTTCCAAGTATTAGCTATTACAAACTGTGCTGCTATGAACATGGGTGCACATATATCACTGTGGTATGATTCTTTTAATTCTTTGGGGAAGATCCCCAGCAGTGGAATAGTGGGGTCAAATGGGACTTCCAGTCTTAGTTCTTTGAGATATCTCCGTACTGATTTCCACAGTGGTTGCACCAGTCGACACTCCCACCAGCAGTGGAGCAGGGTTCCTCTTTCCCGGCAACCCCACCAGCATTTGTTACTGGTTAATTTCATGATAGCAGCCATTCTTTCTGGAGTGAAGTGGAATCTCAGCATTGTTTTCATTTGCATCTCTTGAATGACCAGTGATGTTGAATATTTTTTCATGTATTTATTTGCTATTTCTACTTCTTTGTGTGAGAAATGTCTGTTCATTTCAGATGCCCATTTTCAGATTGGGTCTTTAAATTTGGGAGGTCTGATCTTTTTAAGTTCTTTATAGATTCGAGATAGTAGACCTTTGTCTGAGGAAGAGCAGGTGAAGATTTTTTCCCACATTGTGGGTTGTCTCTTCACACTGCTGGTGGTTTCTCTTGCTGTGCAGAAGCCTTTTAATAAGAAGAGATCCCACTTATTGATTGTTTGTGCTAGTTCACGGGCAACTGAGGTTTTGTTCATAAAATCTTTTCCTACACTGATTTCTTCAAGGGTTCTACCTAACCTCTGTTCCAACTGGTTCATAGTTTCTATTTTAATATTTAGATCTTTGATCCATTTTGATTTTAGTTTAGTGCATGGTGAGAGATATAGGTCTAGTTTTAATCTTTGGCAAGTTGAAGCCCAATTTTTCCATCACCATTTATTAAAGAGGCTATCTTTCCTCCAGTGAGGGTGTTTGGCCCCTTTATCGAAGATGAGATGGCTGAGTGTGTCTGGTGTTGTTTCTGTATCTTCTGATCTGTTCCACTGGTCCTCAAGTCAGTTTCTTTGCCAGTGCTATGCTGTTTTTATCACAGTAGCTTTGTAGTATAGTTGCGGGTTGGGGATTGTGATACCCCCTGCCATGTCTCTGTTACCTAGAATTGCTTTTGCTATTCTGGGTCTCTTCTTGTTCCAAATGAATTTTTGGATTGTTTTCTCAAGGTCTATGAAGTATGCTGCTGGGATCTCAATTAGAATTGCATTAAATCTATATAGCAGTTTTGGAAGTATGGCCATTTTCACTATATTAATCCTGCGTACCCAGGAGCAGGGGATGTCTGTCCATTTTCTGATATCATCTTCAATCTCTCTTTCCAGAGGGCCATAGTTTTCGGAGAAAGGGTCTTTGATTTCTTTCGTTCGGATGATTCCTAGGTATTTCAGTTTTTTGGATGCTATTGTGAAAGGAATTATTTGCCCTATTTCTCTCTCAGTGAGTCTGTCATTGGTGTAGAGGAAAGCTCTTGATTTCTGTGTGTTGACCTTGTAACCAGCTACTTGACTGAATTTGGTTATTAAGTCTAGAAGACTTTTGGTGGAGTTCTTTGGGTCTTCTATATAGAGTATCATGTCATCTACAAATAATGACAATTTGATTTCTTCATTTCCTATCTTTATTCCTTTTATTTCATTCTCTTGTCTAATTGCCATGGCTAATGTTTCCAAAACTATATTGAACAGGAGTGGTTATAGTGGACATCCTTGTCTTGTTCCTAATTTTAGTGTGAAGGATTTCAGTTTTTGACCATTTAGTATGATATTGGCTGTTGGTTTTTCATAGGTGGCATCTATCAGTTTGAGGTAGAGACCATCTGTTCCAATTTTTTGTAGGGTTTTTATCATAAATGCATGTTGGATTTTGTCAAATGCTTTTTCTGCATCTATGGAAATAATCATATGGATTTTGTCCTTGGCTCTGTTGATATAGTGTATTACATTGATTGATTTTCGTATATTGAACCATCCCTCCATCCCTGGGATGAATCCCACTTGATCAGGGTGTATGATCTTCTTGATGATCTTCTGCATTCTGTTTGCCATTATCTTATTAAGGATTTTTGCATCTGTGTTCATTAGTGAGATTGGCCTATAGTTCTCTTTTTTGGTTAGGTCTTTCTCTGCTTTGGGGATCAAGGTGATGCTTGCTTCCAGGAATGAATTTGGGAGTATTGCTTCCCTTTCAATTTCATTGAAGAGTTTAAACATTAGTGCCAGCAGTTCGTCTCTAAATGTCTTGTAGAATTCATCAGTGAAGCCATCAGGGCCCAGGCTTTTCTTAGTTGATAAGTTTTTAATTACATTTTCAACTTCATTGGTTGATATTGGGTTGTTCAGAATTTTTAGGTCTTCTTCGTTCAACTTTGGTAATTCATATGTATCTAGGAATCTGTCCATTTCTTCTGTGTTGTCCATCTTATTGGCGTATAGGTTCTGGAAGTAGGTATTGATGATCCTCTGGATTTCTGCTGGGTCTGTTGTCATTTCACCCTTTTCATTCCTAATTGCATGGATTTGGGCCTTTTCTTTCCTTTTTCTGACAAGGTTGGCTAAGGGTTTGTCAATTTTGTGTATTCTTTTGAAGAGCCAACTCTTGGCTTCATTGATTTTTTTGTATCATTCTCTTAGTCTCCATTGCATTGATTTCTCCTCTGATCTTTATAATTTCCTCCCTTGTATGAGCTTTGGGGTTGTCCTGCTTTTCTTTTTCTAGACACTTGAGGTTCAGCATCAGGTTGTTTAATTGGGCTTGTTCTGTTTTCCTAATATGCGTATTCACTGCTATGAATTTCCCTTGTAAGACTGCTTTCATTGTGTCCCATAGATTCCGATATGTTGTATTGTGATTGTCATTTAATTGAAGGAACTGTCTGATTTCTTCTTTAATTTCCTCTGTGACCCCTTGGTTATTCAGAAGTGTGCTGTTCAATTTCCACGTGTTTATGAAATTTTTCGAGTTTCTTTTCCTATGGATCTCCAATTTCATCGCACTATGGTCTGATAATATACAGGGGATAACTTCAGTTCCTTTGCACTTACTTAAACATGTTCTGTGTGTGAGTATGTGGTCTATTTTGGAGAATGACCCCTGTGCAGCTGAAAAGAATGTGTATTCTGATTTTGTGGGGTGGAAGACTCTGTAAACATCTGTTAAGTTCATTTGTTCAAGAGCTTGATTGAGTTCTAGTATTTCATTACTTATTTTTAGTCTAGTTGATCTATCTATTTGTGACAGTGAGGTGTTGAGGTCCCCCAGTACAATTGTATTAGTGCATGTATGCCTTTTCATGGCCATTAGTATTTGTTTTATATAGTTGGGCACACTAGTGTTTGGTGCATAGATATTTATGATTGTCATCTTTTCCTCTTGGATTGTTGCCTTTACAAGGATGTAGTGTCCTTCTTCATCTCTGTTAATGAGTGTTGGTTTGAAATCTACTTGATCTGCCAAGAGGATAGCTACTCCTGCTTTTTATCAGGTTCCCATCACATGGAGTATTGTTTTCCACCCTTTAACTTTCAGTCCATGAGTTTCCTTTTGAATTAAGTGTGTTTCTTGTATGCAGCATATTGTTGGATTTTGCTTCTTGACCCATTCTGCCAGTCTGTTTCTTTTGATTGGTGAATTGAGACCATTAATGTTGATGGTTATAACTGAAACATATTGACTTGTTATTGCCATGACTTTTTCTTTTTGTTGGGTTCTCCTCCTTTACATTTAATTTCTTGTCATCCCAGATGGGTTCATTCTGCTCTGCTCCCTGGGGTTGTGATCCTCAATGTCTGTTCCTAGGCTATTGTGTAAAATTCTTTGGAGTGCTGGTTTGGTATTCACGAAGTTCCTAAGGTGCTCTTTGTCAAGAGAGTATCTTATTTCTCCATCCATTTTGAAAGATAGTTTTGCAGGGTACGTCAGTCTGGGTTGGAGGCTGTTTTCTTTTAGGGCTTGGAATATGTCTCTCCAAGCTCTTCTTGCCTTGATGGTTTGTGTTGAGAAGTCTGCTGTGATTCTGATGGGCTTTTCTTTGTATGTGATTTGTTTCTTTTCTCTCACTGCTTGTAGAACTTTGTTTTTCTGTTGTGTTTCTGGGATCTTAACAATTATATGCCTATATGTAGATGTTTTTTGATCAAGGGTATTTGGAGTCCTATATGCCTCACTTATCTGTATGTCAAGCTCTTTTCCCCTGCTTGGGAAGTTTTCTGCCATTATTTCTGTGAAGAGATTTTTTTATGTCATCTCCACTCTCTCCTGTTTCTTCATTGAGCCCAGTCAGTCTTATGTTATTCTTCTTTGCATCATCTAGCAGCTGCTGGATTGATTTCTCATGTTCCCTTATAATTTTGAAGCAATTTTTCTTTTCCTGGTCACTAATTGCAATCTTATCTTCTATATCTGAAATTCTGTCCTCACATTGGCTCATTCTGCTGTGTAGACTTTCAATGGAGTTTTTCATGTCCTGGAAATCTATTTGCATCTGTTTTATGGATTCCATTTGTTTCTTATGTTGGAATTCCATCATATTCCTGAGCTCCTCTCTAGATTTATTAATCATGTCTTGCACTAGGGGCACAATTTCTCCTGTTATCTGAGAAATTATTTCTGATTTCATTTTTTCCAGATCCCCTTTTGTTGCCAGTTCAGTGAGTCCAGGTGGTTGAGTATCAGAATGTTCCATCTCATTTCCCTTTGAGGTTGCTGTAGGTGATCTGGAAGTCTGGTTTTGAGACTTATTTACGTGTTTTCTCATTTCGACTGGGGCAGGGGTCCGTTAGCACCTGCACGGATTACCTCCTCTGAGCTGGGAGAGGTGGGACAGGGGCTGGGAGCAGTAGTAGGGATGGTGGCCCAAAAGCCCTTTCCTGGGGACTGGGAGCAGGGGGAGGGATGGTGGCCGGGAAACCCCTTCCTCTGGACCAGGATCAGTGGGATGTTGGCTCAGAAGCCTCTCCCTCTGGGCCGGGAGCGGTGGGAGGGATGGTGGCCCAGAAGCCCCTTCCTCTGGGCCAGGAGCAGCGGGAGGGATGGTGACCGGGAAGCCCCGTCCTCTGGACCAGGAGCAGTGGGATGGCGGGTCAGAAGCCCCTACCTGTGGGCCGGGAGCAGCGGGACTCAGGGACTCAGTACCTTGGTCTGGTGGTCTGGTGTCCTCTCTGTCTTTGTAGTGTGGAACCAGGTGGCTGCATGTCTGCAGCAGGGTGATTCGGCATCTTCCGTGTGACTCGGGACCTCGGTAGGGCGTGTACAGACCTGCCTGTCTGCAGGGGGGTTGATTCTGCGTGGTCCGCAGGACTGGGAACTTCGGTAGGGCGTGAGCAGACCTGCCTGTCTGCAGCGGGGTGATTCAGCGTCTTCTGCGTGACTCGGGACCTCGCTAGGTCATGCACAGACCTGCCTGTCTGCAGCAGGCTGATTCGGTGTGTTCCGTGTGACTCCTACAGAAAACTTTTTAAGTCCTGTATGAGATATATGTTCTTTTATTTCCAGCTGTATTCCTTCCAAATTTAGTTCATTACTTTTTCTTTCAAATCATTTGAATCTCAGAGATACCATAAGACACATAACTTCATTATGTTAAGTCAGAAAATACTGGAAAAGTTTATTCTTAGTGGTTTCTGTTGACATTCAAGCTGCCCTTTGAGCATACCAACTCCAAAAGATTGAGGAGATCCTAAGTGCATATGTTTCTTTCTTTTCATCAATTTTCACCTTTTATTTCTTTATCAATTTGCATGAGTATCCTTTAGCTTACCCAGTCCACTCCTAACCAATAACTTTTTGCCACTTCAGATAGTCAACATTTGTAGGAGATAGATTATTTACTGACAGAAATAAATGTGTAGCTCTACAGGTCTCTGTTTTTGTATTTTTTAAAGCTTAAAAGAGAGTTAAGGTGATTTTAACCACCATAATTAAATTGACTTGGTGAAATATTAATCTGATTATTCTGTAGACCTACCTCTGAAATGTTTCAAGAATTCATATTCAGAGACATATGCAAACTCTGTAACTTATTCTGAAGTTTAATATTTATTTTCTTCCGTATAAATTTTTCGTTGGCCTTTGGGCAAACTCAGTAATGTGTAGTTAAAAGAACTGAATCAATGAATATTATTTGTTTTTTGTCACAGGTTCTGGGGATCAATGCTTCTGTTCTTAGTAACTCTTTGAAGATGTCATAACTTGTCAATGATTTTCAATTATTTTTTTTCTAATACAGTCAGCTTGGGGTAGTTTATCTGTAAACATTATAGTTTCTACATGCGCAATGATGTAGCAGGTCTGCAGTTTTCTATTTGTATCCTATTTCACCTATTTGATACAAAAGAACTGTCCAACTTCATAGAACATCCCCCAAAAGACTTATTTAGTAACTTTATAATTTTGTTTTTTGAGGGGGTACCAGGAGTGGAACAGTTAACTTTATAATTTTAAAAACATTTCTCCCGTGGCTGCAAGATAGGCTAACCTTTAAAGAGTCTTTTATTTTTTATTAGTACATGTTTGTTACAGATGATAATTACATTTATTATGGGTAGTTGGTACATATACATGACACATCTTCGTTCTTTTTATGCCCCCCTCCATCTCTTGGTCCCCTTCCCATATGCAAAAGATCTATATTCCTGTTTCCTTTTATCTCTTTTATTTTGCTATTTATTTATACTTTGAGTCTCATATAAGAGAAAAATTTAGCTATTTAAGCTTTTGTGTATGATTTATTTCACTTAACATTATAGTTTTAAGGTGCATCTATTTTCCACAAATGACTGAAACTTATTCTTCTTTATAGCAGTGTAGTACTTCATTGTTTATAAATACTACATTTTCTTTTTTCTTCATCAATTGATAAGCATACAGGCCACTTCCAAACTTAGCTATTATGTACTATGCTGCTATAAACATGAGTATGCATGTATCGCTATAATACAATTTTTTAATTAAGTGTATTGGTACATTTTTAGGTATACATAATGATCATAATCATCATAAGAAATTTGTACTTGTACATTATGTATCTTGATTCTTATTTTTTCCCATTCCCTTTCCCTCCCTTCAACCCCTCTACCCCTTCTTATTTACAAAAGTTTTGTTTATATTTTTTTCCTTTTTATTTTTTTCTTTCCCTTCCTTTCTCCCACCCCACCCCCTCCCTAGTTCCTCTTCCCCTTTGAACATTTTTTCCCCCTATTTCACAATATCTGTTGCACCTTTTGGTCCTCATTTAAACTTTCAGTTTCTCACACCAGAGAACCAATGCTTGTGCATCCAGTTTATTTCACTTAACAGTATGGGCTCAGGGTGCATCCATTTAGCTATAAATGTCTCAAGTTTATCTTTCTTTATGACTGAGTAGAGCTCCATTGCATAAAAAAACAAACACACATTCTTCAAAACAGTAAAAGTAGAGGTTCCATTTGATCTAGCTATTCCCTTTCTTGGTATCTTCCCAAAAGAATTAAAAGCATTATACCACAGTGATATATGCACACCCATGTTTATAGCAGCACAGTTTGTAAAAGCTAAATCTTGGAAACATCTCAAATGCCTATCAATCAATGAATGGATAAAGAAGATGTAATATGATGTTTTTAACTTTTTTGGGAAGATATTTTATAGGGCAGTGGTGGCGAACCTATGGCACACATGCCACAGTTGGATGTTGGTAACATTGAAAGCTCTAAAAGGTTCCCCATCACTGTTACATGGGAATACCTGGGAATGGAATGGAATTTCTATTTTTTTAGCTTTTTGAGGAATCTCCATACTGATTTCCAAAGTGGTTGTACTAGTTTACATTTCCCTCCAACAATGTAGAAGGATTTCTTTTTCCCCACTCCCTCTCTAGCATTTAATATTGTTTGATTTCTTGATGATTGCCTTTTTTTTTTTTGGTGTAAGATGGAATCTCAGTGTTGTTTTAATTTGCATTTCTCAAATGGCCAACAAGGTTAAACATTTTTTCATATATTTACTGGCCATTTTTACTTCCTTTTCTGAAAAGTGGCACTTCATTTCGATTTCCCATTTTTTTATTTGGTCTTTATTTTGGGGGTCTAATTTTTTTGAGTTCTTCATATATTGTAGATAATAGTCCTGTTTAAGGTGTAGCTGGCAACACTTTTTTCTCATTCTGTAAATTGTTTTCTTTGCTGTTCAGAAGCTTTTTAATTTGATAAAATTTTATTTGTTGATTCTTAATCTAAGAATTTTTTAATATTACAAAAAATACTGCAAAGAAAAAAACTGCCTCTTGCTTCTCCTAATGACTCTAGAACTCATCTTTGGCAGAAAAAGGAAGTAGCCTTTGTTAGAGCACTTTAACAGAAGCCTCTGTTAGTAACTCTGAAGGAAACACTACTGATTAATGGGATGGAAAATAAAATAAAAGTTTGTTTTCATTGAATACATTTTAGAAACAAGTAGTCAGCCAGGCGTAGTAGTGCACTTTTTTAATCCCAGGACTGACAGAGGCTGAGGCAGAAATATTGAAAGTTTGAGTCCCACCTTGGTAACATGACAAGACCCCATCTCAAATGAAAAAAATAGGGAGCTACGGTTGTAATGTAGCTCAGTACAAAAGTCCTGGATTCAATCCCCAGTGAAGAAGAGAGGAAAAGAGAGAAAGGGGAGAGAGGGGAGTGGGGGGAGAGGGAAGAGGAAGGGGGAGAGAGGGAAAGATCAGTTCTCATTAGCAGATTCTGTATTTGTGAATTCACCTACTTGCTAAAGCCTATTTGTAACTCCAAAATCCCTACTCAAGACATTTTCATGCTTGTTTGCAGACATGGACAGGATAGAAAAGTTTAAGTCAGTGTTCACATTCGCAGCTGAAGTCATGCAAGGTAATCCTCTGCTTTTTTTTTTCAGCTGTCATACTGTAAACATGGTCTCTTTAGTACCACATTTTCCCATCTTTGCACTTTGTATTGGTGGTTTCTTTGTTTAAAATGGCCTCTAAGCATAGTGTTGAAGCAGTGTCTAGCATTCCTAAGCACAAGAAGCCTGTTTACCTTACAGAGAAAAATACTAGATAAACTTCATTCAGGCATGAATTAGAGTTCTCTTGGCTGTGAGTTCAATTTTAATCAACTATATAGATATGTGTATTTATATAAGAAATAAGGTGCCTTTAAACAGAAGCACACATGAAACAAGATTATGTGTTGATTGATGACAAAACTGTGTGGCCAAAGGCTTCCATGTACCTAGTGATATAGTTCCCCTAAGAGGAGTGGTTCAGTATTTGTCAATTCAGTGTTCATGGCTACTTTGTAGAAAAAAAGTACCACAGAAAAAGAGAATCAGTTGAATTTGATTGCCTTTTATTTCTAGTATTATCGAGCTGCAGTTATTTTCTCAGGATCCTGTTTTCTCCAGCATTTATTACACAAAACATTACACAGTTGGCTTTCAATTGATATAGACATGCATGTAACTTATCAAGCTTAAATTTCTTTTGCAATGACTTATCAGCTACTGCATGTACACCCATTTACTATGGACCCTGATTGACAATGCGCTTTTCATTTCATCAATGATACACTGAGTTGTCAATATAGAAGTAGAAGGTGCTGCTTCTAGCTTCAAAGATCTGATTTACTTCTGAATATAATTTTAATACAAAAGGGATTTGCTGCTGGAAATGGGATCTGTACTGAAGTATCCGCTCTTCCTGATGGATATTCTCTTTTGGCACTTCAAGTAAAGAATCATGTGCCTTCCTGGTAAACGTGAGCCCTTGAGTTCAATTTCAGGTACCTAAATAAATAAATAAGGAGTCTTTTTACCCCTGGCTTTGGGTGACATACTGGGAATGTATGCAGTTGGTTCAGAAGTCTTTATAAATAATATAAGGGTGTTTAATATAATGAATATATTTCTTAACCATTTCCCACTTCCCTTCCATAAGTTTATGGAATTCATTGCACCCAACTACACAGTATGAAGGATTTCTCTCCTTTTGTGCAAATAAATACTAAAAACTAAAAGTCACTCCCAGGTTAATGGGATATTAGTAGAAAAAAGGACTTCTTTCCATACCATGTTCAACAGAGATAATCCTTTTAAAGTATATAATCAGAGCTAGAGATATAGTACAATTGTACTTTATCATGGAAGTATCTTATTTCTCCATCAGTTTTGAATGAATGATTTTGTGGGGTACATCAATCTGAGCTGGAGATTGTTTTCTTTTAGGGCTTGAAATATTTCTCTCCAAGCTCTCCTTGACTTAAAGATTTGTGTTGATAAGTATGCTGTGATTCTGATTGGCTTTCTTTTATAGGTGATTTGTTTCTTTTCTCTAATAGCTTTTAATATTCCTTTCTTGTGTTGAATTTCTGAAATCTTGACTATTATATGCCTTGGAGTTTTTTTTTTCCTGATCATGGCTAATTGGAGTTTTGTATGCCTTACTTATCTGTATGTCAAATTCTTTTTCCTTGCTTGGGAAATTTTCTGACATTACTTCCGCTAACAGGTTTTTTATGTCCTTTGTGCTGTCTTTAATTTTTCATTGATTCCGATCAGTCTTGTATTTTTCTTATTTGCACCATTTAGCAGCTGTTGGATTCATTTTCATGGTCCCTTGCTATTTTTAAGAGGTCTTATATTTGATGATTGCTAACTGCAAACCTGTCTTACATTGGTTGATTCTGCTGCATATACTGTCAGTAGAATGTTTAACCTCCTCGATATCTGTTTGAATCTGTTTCTTCGAATCTAATTCTTTCCTGTGTTGGGCATTCATGGTTTCCATCACATTCCCAAGCTCCTCTTTTTCTGGGGGGGGGGGGATATATGTAGTCTAGCTTCACTAATCCTGTCCTTCATTATGGTCATCATCTCCTTAGTTATCTGTGAAATTATTTCTCTTTTTTTTTTTTAATTTATATATTAATTGGTACATTTTAGGTATACAATACATTTACATTTATCTTTGGGTGTTTGTACCTGAACATGATGTATCTTAGTTCTTATTTTTTTCCCTATTACCTATGCACCCTTTACTCCCATCACCCTTCCCTATTTACATAGACTTTGTTTCCATTTTTTTTTCTTTCTCATAATTTTTCCTTTCCTTTCTTCCCTTTCCCCTTCCCCTCCTGCCACCCCTCCACCTTTGGACCTTTTCCTATTTCAGATTATCAATTATTCATTTTAATCATTTTCATCCTTATTTACACTTTCAGTTTCCCACACTAGAGATACTATTTGATATTTACACATGTGTGTCCTATTTATTTCACTTAAGAGTATGGCCTCAATATCCATCCATTTAGCTATAAATGACTCTAGTTTCTCATTCTTTATGGCTGAGTAGTACTCCATTTTATTAAAAAACCACATCTTCTTTATCCATTTTCCAGTTGATGGGCACTTGGGCTGTTTCCAAACCTTTGCTATTACAAACTGTGCCACTATAAACATAGGTGCACGTATATCGCTGTGGTATGATTCTTTTAATTCTTTGGGGAAGATAGCCAGTAGGGGAATAGCTGGATCAAATGGGACCTCTATTCCTAGTTCTTTGAGGCATCTCCATATGGATTTCCACAGTGGTTGCACCAGTCTGCACTCCCACCAATGGAGAAGGGTTCCTTTCTCTCCACACCCCTGCCGGCATTTGTTATTGGTTCATTTGTTATTTTTTAGATACTCATTCATCTACTTTTTTCCTTCTGCTCCTACCATTTCAGAAAGTCCAACTGAGTGGCTTTTGATTTCTTCCTCCGTAATGCCCCCTGGATTTACCTTGGGTGAGCTAGTGGTCTGGGATTCCTTCTTGATTCTGTCTTCTCATTTTCTATGTTGTTTTTTTTTTAAAGTTTGTTTTCTGCATTGATGCATGTAAATTGCTTATGGTAGGTAGCTTTATTACTAGTATTAAGTAATACTCCTTGGGAAATGACTGCTTTTCAGAGATGTCTTCTAGGTGTAGCTGGCTTTTGGCTTTTAAGTCTGTCCCAAGATCCTGCCTCCTCATTAGAAATGAGAAGTTGCTGCCTACTTGGCCTGGTACCTAGTTCTTTAGTACTGGACTATGGTATTTTTTATGACCCCCCCAGACAATCTCGGTATTGGCATACAAGAAAGAACAACTGATCACAACAACTGTGTCACCTTGGCTAAGGCATTACAATCAATAATAACAGTAGCATCAAGCACAGCCTGTAAAATGACAAACTATGGTAACTGTTAATTTGCCACCTTTAACCAAGATTTATAGTTATATAACAAAGTCTAAAACAAATCAGAAAATTATATACAGTGAATATCCCCTCAATAGAGCGATTTTACCCTCAGGGGAGAAAATTTAGAAGGGATAAGAGGAAAAAATGGAGAAATAAAAGAAAAAGAGATGAGCAGCAAGGCTGAAGGACAAAGGAAGTTTACCCAATCTTTGGGAAAGTATTCAAGGAGACAGGAGAGAAAGAAAAAGGAAAAAAACAAAGGCAAGAATTAAACAAAACAAAAAAAGGACTGGGGATTTAGCTCTGGTTCTGCCATCTGCCTTGCAAGTGCAAGGTCCTGAGTTCGATCACTGGTACCAAAAAAACCCAAAAAACAAAACAAAACAAAAAAGTTAAAAACAATGTTAACACTCATGAAAAAACAAAATACTAAGAGAAAAGAAAAATAACAAAAGAAAAAAGTTTTCTCTGTGATTTCAAACCTATGGTTATCTTCTGGGGTCTCTAGTTTTGTGGTAGTGTCCAATTCAGCACATGTCTCCGCTGGTAGACAAAGGAGGCAGACAGAACCCAAAGTGGTGCTGGATGATCCCAGCAAGCCTGCAGTAGGAGTAGGACAGGGCGCCAGTTCTGATGGTTTCAACTCCACAGAGGTTGAGGCTGATTCTGGCCTCCGGTTGTAGGCTTGGGGCCTAAGTTGTTCCTCCTACAATACTCTGGATATCTCTTCCCACCCTGACCTCAGCTCCCTAACCCAGGATGTCTCTCATGGTTGTACCTCATGCAGTCTCTGGGAGCCATGAAATGAAGCCAACCTACAGCTACTCTGAGTCCTGGGTTCAGTTGGCCCTTCCCTAAAATGGCATCTGGCCAAGCAGCCTCTCCTGGGACGCTTGAACTGGAATCACTTACCAGCTGTTGTGGCTCAGCGTGTCCACTGCTCTGTTCCATTGGTGCATTTCTCCCTGGAGGCCCCTGGAGTCACCCACCCTCACTGTGTCTCTATAGATTTGAGCTTCCTCTCTGTCACTGTGAGCTGAGCATCCAGGAGAGAGTGGAGTCTGCCCTTTCCTTTTTCTGAGTTGAAGTCTGTCTCTTCATTTTCCCTGTGGGCTCCAGTTCTCCCCTCAGTTCCTTTCTAGGTCCTGGGGATCCACCTCCCTCCTTTTCTTCTCCAAGTTGTTATATTCCAGTGTCTGGATTCCAAATCTCAGGCTAATTTGCTGTTGCTTACCACTCTACCTTCTTACCAGAAGCTCAATTGTAGAGTACTTAGCATATTAAGACCCTGTATTCAATACACAGTACCATAAAAAGGCAACTAAAGCATTCTTTGATGCTTTTTAAAAAAATTAGAATATGTTTGCAATACATGATTGTTACATTTGTTTTGGAGCACTGGTACATGTATCATTTTTTCACCATGTACTATTCCTTTATCCCTTCTCCCTCCCCTCCCCTCTCCCACTTCTCCTAATAATCCTTTTCTCCTCCAAATACTGCTTCCCTGTTTCCTACCATTTTTCTATTATTCATTTCCTTTTTTCTTAATTTTACTTTTGCTGTAATTGCAATACATAATAATGATATTAATCTTGGGGAATTGGTACATATGCATGTTGTATATCTTTATTTCTATTTTGAGTTTGTTATGTGAGAGAAACCGTTTGATATTTAACTGTCCATGTCTTACTTATTTCACTGATTATGGCCCACCCATTTTCAGGAAATAGCATAACTTTATTCTTCTATAAGGCTGAATAATAATCCACTGTGAATCTATGCCACACTTCCTTTATCATTTTGCCTGATGATAGGCAACTGGGCTGCTTTGAGAACAACTTAGCTATGACAAATTTGTGCTGCTGTAAACATGGGTTTGCATGTATTACCGTAATGTGATGCCTTTAACTCTTTTGGGAATATACCCAGGAAAGGTACAGCTGGCTCAAATAAAATTTCAATTTTTAGAAATTTTTTTTCTTTTGGTATTGGAGATCGAACTTGGGACCTCATGCTTGCGAGGTTCAATTTTTTTAATTTTTGAGGGATCTGCATATTAGCTTCTCTAGCAGTTGTGATAGTTTGTATTCCTAGTAACAGTGTGGAAATATTTGTTGGCATTTATTGTTTTTCTTTTTGTTCTTAATGATAGCCATTCTGATGGGGTAAGATAGAATCTCAGAGTTGTTTAGACTTGTATTTCCCCAATGACTCAAGATGATGAGCATTTTTTCATGTACTGATTGGCCATTTGTAATTATTCTTTTGAGAAGTGTCTATTCAGTTCATTTGCCCTTTTTTATTAGTTTTTTTTCTGTTTTGCTTTTGTAGGTTTTTTTAAAGTTCTTTGTATATTCAAGAAATTAGTCCTCTCGGGGCCAGAGATTTAGCTCAGTGGTTCCCCTGCTTGCCTCACAGGTACAAGTTCCTGAGTTCGATCCCTGGTAAAAAACCCCCCCCGCCGCCCCCCCAAACAGGAAGTTAGTCCTCTCACAAAACTTTTTTCCCATTCTGTAGATTGTGTTGATTGTTGGTTGCTCTGCAAGAGCTTTTTGATCTGATTTAATCTCATTTGTTGATTCTTAGTATTATTTCTTGTGCTATAGGATTTCTGTTCAGGAAGTCCTTGCTTCCTGAAGTTTTTGCCCCATGTTATTTTCCAGTAGTTTCAAAGTTTCTGTTTTTATGTGTAGGTCTTTGATAATTTTGATTGAGAAATACGGATCTAGATTCATTTCTTATGCACTAGGTTAATGAATTTCCCCAGCACCGTTTGTTTAACAAACTATTTTTGGGAGGGAGGGGGAGTGAAGGGGAAGGGGATTTTAAAAAAGAAACAAGCTCAAATATGTGCAGATAACCATTCCCCAAGATGATTGTAAACTGCATGTACTGCAAGCATATACTGTTAAAATTAAATTAAATTGAAAAGAAGCTTTCTTTTCACCACTGAATGTTTTTGGCCCATTTGTCAAAAATTGAATGGCTGTAGATGCACCAGGGATTGTTTTTATATCTTTTATTCTGTTACATTTGTTTACATGTCTATTTTATGCCAATACCATGCTGTTTTTGTTAAATCTATGTATCACTTTTGGTAATATGGCATTTTTAACCATATTAACTCCATGTACCCAGACACAAGGGATGGCTTTCCATTTACTAAAATCCTCTTCAGTTTCTTTCTTCACAGTTCTCATTTTCATTATAGAGGTCTTTTCAAGCTTGGTTAGGTTAATTCTTAGGTATTTTGTTGTTTTTAAGCTATTATGAATGGAATTGTTTTTATCATTTCTTTTTTTGGTGAGTTCATTATTGGTGTGTAGGAATACTGTGGATTTGTGTGAGTTGACTTTGTATCATACCACTTTGCTGAATTTTTTTATCATCTCTAAAGATTGTCTGGTGGAGTTTTTTGGGTCTTCAGTGTAAAGGATCGCAAAAGAGAACTTCTATAACTTTTTTCTTCATTTTTGACTCAAAGTCGGTAGTTACTCTTCCTGAACTTTAAAGGTGTTTATTGTCTTCTGAGTTAAATAATTATTATTGAGAAGTTCACTCTAAATCTTATTGTTGTTCCTTTGAAAAGAATGGATATTTTTCCACTTGTAGCTGCTTTAAAATTTTTCTGTGGTTTTCAGTTTCACAAATAGAGATAATTTAACTTTTTCTTTCCATATTTGTGTCCTTTTTCTTTTTCTTGCCTGGTTACTCTAGCTGAAGTTTCAAGTACCGTATTGAGCAGAAATGGTAAATGTGGATACCTTGTGTCATTTCTGATTTTAGAGAGAATCCTTTCAGTTTTTCCACATTCAGTATGATGTGGGCTGTAGGCTTATCATATATGGCTCTTATCATTTTAAGTTGAAGTCATTCTATACCTGCTTTCATTAGGATTTTGATCATGAAATGGTGTTGGATTTTGTCAGAGGCCTTTTCTGCATTTATTGAGACGGTCACATGATTCTTTATCCTTGGTTCTGTCTATGTAGTTTACTACATGTATTGATTTATGTATGTTGTACCATATTTGCATCCCTGGGTTGCAGCATACTTGGTCATCATCATGTGTGGTCTTTGTAATGATTTCCTGAATTCTGTTTGCAAGTGTCTTATTGAGAATTTTTGTATCTACAAGGGTTGCCCAGAAAAAAACAACGTTTTAAGTTTTACAAAACTTTTACAGTAAAAGACATGTTGTCAAGAACAATGAGATAAATGTATTTGAAGCCAGAGGGAGTATTCTGAGTATTCTGAAAGGGACTAATGGCAATGTATCTTTTACTGTAATAATTTTTTTTAATTTTAAAATTCACCATATTTTTGATCCCCCTTCATTGATGAACCATTTACAGCCATTTTTGTCTTATAAAAATTTATGATATGTCCTTATTTACTTTCTTCATTGGCTCTGACACCATGTGATTTCTGGCTCCTTTCCAAAGTCAAAATGACCAGGAAGGAGGGCTGGGGATTTAGTTCAGTGGTGCCATGCCTGCCTCACAACTGCAAGGTCCTGACTGATCCCCCGTACAGGGAGCGGGGGAATGACCAAGAAAGGTACAGTGGTTCCTTGGCTCAGGAACTTAATTCTTTCCACAATTCTGGTTACAAACTGAATTGGATGAGAACCAAATCAAATTTTCCCAGAAGGTCAACATTGAACCTAACCATTGAATTTTATTTGGTTGGCATCCAATTCAGTTTGTGGCCAGAATCATGGAAAGAATTAAGTTAATGAACCGAGGTACCACTGTAAATGTTTTGAATTTATTCAGGACATTGAGGCAACCATGACAGCACAACTACAAAAACAGAAAAGGACTTCTATATATGTGTGTATATGTGTGTGTGTGTGTGTGGATTCTAAGTTGGTACCCTTTTTGAACTTTAAAGGTATCCGTCTAGTGTCTTCTAGGTTAGATAATTATTTTTGAGAAGTTCACTGTCAATCGTATTGTTGTCAAAGGCTTTGCTGAAAAGTCCATGTCAAAAGTCTCCTGTAACTCAAGGCAAGCTCTTTAGCTGTGAGACCCTTCAAAAATCAAACAGAAAGTTAAACCCTACTGACATACAATGGCACAGGGTAAACATTCCCATTCCAAAATGTACAAAAAGGTGAATAGAAAGAATTCAGACCAAAGCACAACCAAAACCTAGCAGGGCAAACATTGAACCCCATAACTTATTGTCTAGAAATGGGGTAGGTTGTGGCAATATGTGAGCACCAAAGGGCCTGGTCAGCCCTGCCGCTATAGCAGTGCTGGTTCCAGTCCTTATGACCTTTATTTTGGGTTGGCTCTGCTCACTGACTGCAGCTTTCCTCAGATAGTCTACCTTCTTGGCTTCTTCAACTTCCTGGAGTCTCCACTATACTTTTGGCTTCACTTTCACACTTCACATGCTGCTCTCTCAAGGGCACACTGCTTGGATTTCCCAGACCTCCTGAAATCTGGGTGGAAGCCACTCTCAGCCCACAACTCTTATATTCTGCATGCCCATGAAACAAAACACCACATGGATGTTAACCAAGATCTGCTGCCTGCTCAAGCAGTATCCAGGCCTCCTTGGATCAAGGCTGCAGAGGCATCTGAGTGGTTGAATGGTTTAGCACTGTCAGTTGAATTGCAGGGAACCAATTCTCTGGTCAGCCCTCCCATGCAGGGTGCCTTGAGGCCTCTTCTCGAAACAAAGTTTTTACTTTTGCATCTTTGAGTCTGTGAAGGAAGGTGATGTCTTTCTAATTCCTGAGATGCCCTCAAGGCATCTTTCTTATTGTCCTAATGTGAAGTACTGACTGTTTTTTGTTTTTTGGTTTTTGGTTTTTTTTGGTACTGGGGATGAACTTGGGACCTTGAGCTCGCAAGGCAGGCAGCAGAACCACTCAGCTAAATCCTCAGCTTGACTTCTTTTTAATGCTAATTTTTCCTACAGCCAGACTCCACTGGGCCCCAACTTTACAAGCACTTTCTGTCTGCCCACCAGCAAAAATTTTCAGATTATTCAGCTCTGCCCTTTTGTTTCTGATTCTCATGGTAGATAAAGCTAAAAGCAGCTAGCACTAGACCTGTTACAGCCAGAATGTTGGGCTGCTTTGAAATTCCCTCTACTAGATATTAATTAGTTCACTGCTGTCAGTCTCATTCTCCTGTAAAATCTCAGGTCATGGGCAAAAAGTAGAAAAATTTTCTGCCAGAGCATAAATCTCAAATTTATTTGCCAATGGAGTTGGCAGCTGAAACCCTCTGAGCCAAGCCTTTACTATCTGCATTTCTATCAGTGTTCTACTCTTTTGAGCTCTGACTAGAATCTTCCATCGAGCATGGCTTAGGACAGTGATGGTGAACCTTTTAGAGACAAGTGCCCAAACTTCAACCCAAAACCTGCTTATTTACCACAAAGTGCCAACATTGCCGTTAAACCTAAATACTGAGGTTTTAGTTTAGAAAAACAACACATACATTAACATCTTTTGTCTTAAAAGAAAAACGGCTTTCACTGATACAAACAGCTTTTTATTGAAAGGTAAAAATTTGTATTTGGTGTGCTTTTGCACAATTAATGTAATCTTTAATGTTGTATACATGCTGATAATTTGTCAAACCTTGGCTCATACTTTGTTAGCTTGAGAGCAACACATTCAGCACTCAGGTCATCTGTTAGTCTGTTTCTTGTATCAGATTTTATATGATTCAAAGTTGAAAACAGTTGCTCACAATCATAATATGATCCAAACAAAGTAAGAAAAGCAATCCCAAGTGCTTGCATTGACTTAAAATTAACTTGGCAGAGAATTCCACACTTTAAGGATTTCATTTTCAGAGCTGTGCTGTGCTGTCCTTTGTCATCCCTTCACACTCTATCTTCTCTATCTTTTCAAGTGTTGCACACAGGTCATAGAATTTATTTTTCCAGATAGAGCTTTCTTGAAATTCCAATAGCTCCATTTCCAGATTTCTAAAATCTAACCAGTATAAGCAGGAAATATCAAGTTCTTCCAATTTGGCTTTATCTGGAGAAGTAAGAAAACACAGAGTTGTCTCCTTCTTATGGAACTGTAAAAATTCTCCTTTGCAATTGTTACAATGCTAGAAAATTCCTTATAGATTTCCTGATGGCTTGTAGGATTGTCTGCAAATGTAGAATTTTCTAAATGCATTTTTAGATTTGGAAAATATTTCAGCCCCACTTTTAAGTTCTGGGGCAACTTGGCTCATGTGCCAACAGGGAAAGCTCTGTGTGCCCACTGTGGCACACATACCATAGGTTTGCTGCCACTGGGTTAGGACATTCTAGGCCTTCTCTAGCCAGCATCTCCAAAACTTTCCAAACTCTTCCCAAAATCAGTTTCAAAGGCTTCTGAACCACGTGATCAGGTATATTAATAGAAATAGCCCCACTCCATGTACCAAAATTAGTCCTAGTCACTTTTTTGTCACTGAGATACAGTATCCAACACCCACAACATAAGAAGGAGAAGTTTATTTTGCCTCACACTTTCAGAAGTTTCAGTCCAGTCAGCACTGGCTCCAAGGGAGAAACAACATGTTAGAAGACCCTACTTTGGAAGAAACCTCCTCCTGTCATGGCAGCCAAAAGCAAAGAGAGCAAAGGAAAGAGGAGAGGAGAGAGATATACCTTAGAGATCATACCCTCAGTGACACCTCCCTTCTCCTGCTGCCAGGCCCCACCTCCTAATAGCATTCCCATGAATGTACCACCATTATTCATTCACCTTACAAAAGCCCCACATGTGAATACAGGAGACTTTGGGAGAACATCCTGCACATAAACCATAACAGTATAATTCAGTGTACACGCACTTACCCTATGTATACAAACTACTAGGAACTTTTCCAATCACTGTATTGCAATGAGAGAACAACTACAGGTCATATCTGCATCCGTAGAATCAACCATATAGCAACATACAGTTGAAAACTTGTTTTTAAAGTTCATAATTGCTTCAATAACCCAGAAATACAAAGAAGTAGTACTGATGGAGAATAGACTTGGACATAGAGGAAGACAAAAGAAAAAAGGAAGAAAGAAGAAAGGAAAGAGGATATAAGAGAGTCAAAAAAGTAAAAGAAAAATGGTAGATTTTTGATATGTTTATATCTGTAACAGGTTGGTTGGGGAAAGGAAGAGGAAGTTTGAGAGGTTATTTGTAAGGGTGTAAAAAAGGAAGAAAAGGGAAAGAAATGTAATTGAAAAGTGAGAGAATCTTTAAGATTGTTAAATCCAACTAATAAACTGATAGAAACCTCATTTTTAAGTTTTCCAGATACAATTGGTTAGATTGATCCCGACAGGTGAGTATAAACACTATATAATTAAAAGCAGTAATCAGCTGTTACACAGTAGCAAATAAACATACAACCCACATATATATATTCTCAAAGAGCAAGCATAGAAAAAAATTAAAAATAATAAAAAGTATATTGTGCTGATAGTATTTGCATATCACAAAAGAAGAGGGATAGTGGGAAGATTTGACAGGATGTGAGAGGGGAATAAACAAGTGAGGAGGGATTACAAAGAAGAGGGATGGGAGATTTGAGTCCGACTTACCACCTAACCAAGAAACTAATTTAGCTAACCATGTGAAACAATCTTTGGTGTGGGAGAACTTAATGTGACATAGTTAGATACTATAGAAGTAAAAGCAATATCTCAGACTTCTATGCTCTTAATATACACATACACTCCCCTAGCTCTTTCAAAAAGCAACACCCAAAGTGAGAAAAAAAGAATAAAGAACCACTCTGATTTATATTGGAGCCTGAATTAGATCAGATTGCTCTTCCACTGCAGTTCAAGTATGGATGGCCTTGTAGCACACTTGAGCTCCACTCCTCTGTGGTTGTGAGTAGGAACTTGGATAGATTGGCCAGTGGTTGAATTAATTCCCCACAACTGGCTTAAACTCTTCCATACTTGGGAATGAGGGTGCTGTAAGACCTATAATACAGTGGAGGCAAACCTATGGCATGCATGCTACAGCCGACTGTATCATTAAAATCTCTGAAAGGCTTGCCAACACTGTGGTCTATAATGTCTGCCAAGACTGTACTCACTTCTTCTGTAGGTAGAACTCTACTAAATTCTAGTCCAAGCTCCTGTGGGGTTGGCTGTCCAGTGATTGTGTCTCTGTCTTAGGTCCAAGCACATTCAAGTGGATTTAGAGGACAGCCTCTGCTGCTCCCTACAGGATTTCTCCCTGATTCAAACTCCCCTGTTGCACACACTTCCCTGTAGCCACAGTTGTCTGCTGCCACACAAAATCATGCTCTTTTCCTAACCACACCACAGAGTTTCTTCCAGGCCAAAGTTCTCCCTTCCCAGAGCCAAATGGTTGAGTGACTTTAGTTTATTGTGTCCCAGTTGCCTTTTTCCAGGGTTTACTCTTAATTATTAGGGCTGGTAATAGACAACTCCTCCCTATGGCATAGCTGCATCTTGAAGTTAGAAAAAATGTGGAGTTTCCACACCTAAGCAAAGGAAATTACTCAAGATGATTTCCCATCTATCTCAGTTCTGCTCAGCTCTACCTCTTGCTCATTTTAGTGAGGTAGAACAAGTTGTGTGTGTGTGTGTGTGTTTGTGGGGGAGTGTTCTATGATGGCATGCTGATCTGATCTTGCCTAAATCTGCAGGTACAAGACAGGAATTATTATTCTGGTCTGTTCAGTTGGCTGTAGGCAGTTCCCCTGTTTGCACCAGATGTTTCCCCATCCTGAATCAGAAACAGCAGTTAGTTACAGTTATCTTTCTTTTTACTGCTGCCTGGAAGGGGAAGGTTCGCTTCCCCCACTGAACCACTGCTCCTTCTGCTCAGGATATGTTGTTTCAGTTATTATCTTTCTAATTTCCAGTCTTTCTGGGTTTCTTTCTAATTTCCAGTCTTTCTGGGTTTCATCTGGTTTCTGTCTGTCCCAGCATGTGGTCCCTGAGTCTCAGTGAATTCCAGTCTCTCATAGAGCCACAACCTGTTCTTTTGGATGAATAATCCTGGAGTACTTTATGAGTCCAGAACACCTTGAATTTGCTACCTTCCAAATATTCTTTTATGCTTTTAGAAGGAATCATCTCCTTCTCAGTTATAATAGGTGATTGGATCAATGTTTTATATTCCAATAGTATTACATACTTGAACAGATACATTCCCCACTGATGCAAGTAGGGAACCAGTGGAACTTAGATCCCACTCTCTTGAAGTCTTTGATATTTGAATTAATCATAAACACTGTTAGGATTATGAGATTTTTTTTTTGCCTACACCTGTGGGAAATAAATACCCAATGATGCCATTTTTTCCAATGTGAAATATAAAATTTGTTTCTCTTTATGAGTTAAACAGCCTACTATCACATTTTTTATTATCATTCTGTGCAGCCATCGTGAAGCATTTGCTACTCTACTGATTATTCTTTTTCAAATTTTTTTCTCTAAACTGTTTCCCCTGTTGATTCTAGGATGCCTGGGTCTCATACTACCTGTTCATTTTAATGATACATAACACCAATTTTGTGTTAAAGACACATTGTTGTGGGTGTTTAATACCCGTGTTTATTCTTTAGAATATTTCTATTGATGAATTATTTTAATTTTGAGTTTTATTATATTAAACAATGAGTAATTAAGAAATAAATAAATGTATTGAATATTTAGTATTTATTGAGTTTATAAAAATGCATCAAAATTTTCATTATCACCTTTTTTGGTGTACAAAATCTAGAAAATAGGAATGGAAGTACCTTCCTGTATGAACTACAATAAAAATATCAATAGAACCCTACAGCAAAGATAATCTTCAGTTACCACACCTAAGGCAGTTTTCACATATAACAATTGCATATTCCATACACATGTCTTGCTTACACTGGTAGTACATATGTTTTGTTTTCTTGTCCTTTCTGTAGGGCACAGTTGACATCTTTTTGGTTTTCCTGTTATCGTAGTAGGTCTTTGTGATGTTGGACTTGCCCATTCACCTGTTAGCTCACCACTGGCATGCTCCATAATTTTTTTGTGTAGTTCCCTGGGCAGAAACATTTTGTTCTTCCTCTGCTGTAAATGATCTCTTATGAGTTCCAATCTCAGTCCTCTAAGAAAAATTCTCTGTGATATTTTGCACTTGTTATTTTCTTTGTAAATTATCAAACTATTTATGTTACACATATTTAGGATCAAGTAAAACACAATCATTGGCCAACTCTTTGTGTTTTGAGTGACATCATAGTTGCTGCATAACTCATCAACAACGTCTACTCTGTATTTGGTTTTGTTGTAAAAAGTTACCATCTCAGGCTTCACTTTTGTTGAGGTTTTAGTACAGTCAGAAACAAAGGAGCTGAATCACTCCCTTCCCTTCCCTTTGTTCAACTGAAAATGCCACACCACCCTAATATACTGCTTAAAGTTACAGCAACCATGAAATGCTGCAAGATGTTCATCAGTAGTCATGTATTCAGATAGTATGTAAATTGTTTGACCCTTTGAAACAAAATTCTCAAACAAGGAGTGGATTGCAGCCAGATTATCAGTTCTTTTTCTTTCTTGGTGGGTGGTTTTGTCAAAATATCTCAGGCAATTTTGAAGGAAACAAAATTTACTCAGTGTCATTGTTATTCTACAAACTTCAGTCCCATACCCATAAGTCTTTTTCATCTATAAGTCTTTTACATTCCTGCAATTACCATGAGAAAGCCCTGCTAAGTACAGCAGACCTGTGAATGCTTTCAGTTCAGCTAATGAGGTGTCATAATAAACATATTTTTGAGTATGACTGTTGGTGCATACAGAATGTTTGTATTTCATCATTTGTGTATTTCACAACATCTTATGGCATTTTGTCTGTTACACACAATTTCCCACATTGAATGGCAGTGCTGGCATTGTATCCAATAGGCTCCACCCCTGCCACAATCCTCACTATATTTTCAGATGTAGTTCTAATATTGGATTGTTCCATTTGGTTGTGTGACTATTTTGTACCATTTCAACTAGTCAAAAATGTACTAACATTGCTGTTTTCTTCATCATCTGAATCAGGGAGATTTTCATTACCTGTGCCTGTATCGGTCATTTCTTGTTCCATTTCATTGTCACAGGAACTTTAGCTTACATAGCCAATGTCATCATCCACGCATGAGTCACCTGTTGACCTCCTTCAAAACTTGCAAATCTGGTTTTTCATGTGCCGTTGTACTGAACTGGGCTACTTCTACCAGAAAAATCACAAGAAAACTTTTTAAAACAAACCCTAAATGCACACCTGTTGCTGCTTTGGAGCACCTGTACACACCTTGCTGTTTGTCTGCCAACTGGGTGAGTGCACAGATGCACAGATGGATTCTTGCTGACCCCATGCCCAGCCACTGTGAACCATTCCACATTCCATTGTGGTAAAGTATATGTTTACATAACAGAAGAATGGTATGGGTGTATTGTATTTTATATCCCCTCCATGTTCAGGTAAACATATGCAAAAAATGTTAGATGGAGCATTATATGGGTTAAAATCCCAGTTTGCCTCTTTTGCACAGGTGCATAAAGATTGCTTCCTGTATTCCCCAGGTGCAGCTACTGGCACAGCCAGCTACTGTTATGCTAAAATACAAATTTATAGTAGAAAAGTATGAGATGGGTTGTTGTAACCCAATGTTATGCCCTGTGTGTTCCTTTGATAATAGCCTTCTCTTATTCAACCAGCATTTTATATGTTAGGTAGTTTAATAAACTTGTATATATATTTATACCTCCTATATCTTAGATCTAAAATGTCCCCCCAAAATCTCATATGTTTGAAGATGGAGTCTGGTCAGAAGTAGGTCACTGGGGCATGACCTGGAAGAGTATATATTCTTGTCACTAGCTTGTCCCTTCTCTTTTTTCTTTCTGGCTGCCATTTGGTAAACAACCTTACTCCACCATGCCATTCTGCTGTGCCATTTCTGCCTTGAAGCCAGCCGACCATGGACTGGATCCCCTAAAACTGAACCAAAATAAACCTCTCGTTCTTTAAGTTTCCAGTGCTGGCTATTTTGTCCTAGTGACAGGAAAGTGATTAATACACCTCCCAATATCTAGTATATGCTAATTGTTATATAGTAAATACTTGCTACATGTTTTTTGGAAGTACACTGTTTCCACTCTTGAAGTGTTAATGTCTCTTTCCATCCTGAGTTTGGTTGTCTCTCAGGTACAAGAGATTATGTTAAAGAAGCAAGCCCTGAAACTAGACTGCCTGGGTTCAGATCCCAGCTCTACCAGTTTCTGACCATGCCAGCTTAACAAAATCCACTATAAATTTTTGTCTCAATTTTCTTATCTTTAAAATGAAGGTAATAAAAACTCTTATATTATAAAAATGTATTGAGTTAACATACATCTTAGAATAGGGCCCGTGTAAATATCAGATTATACTGCTTACCTTTTTCCCCCCCTTTTCAGCTTCAGGTGTGATCTGTGTATCTTGTACTTCTAGATCTTTTATGTTGAAGGTTTTGGACTTGTATTTTTATACAGCCATTTAGCTTCTTTTGTGGGTGAAGGTTACTGGGGATTACCCCATACATACACACACACCTTTTGAGAAAGAGTCTCAGAGGCTAAATTTCCCTGGCTGAGCTCAAATTTGCAATCATCCTGTCTCATACTTTATTCTGCTGCTAAACATCTTTCTACAACATAGTTATTGACAAGTCACTTACCAACTTAAAGTTTGTGCAGTAGCATCCATCTCCTTTAGAAGAGTCTCAGCTGCTTGCATGGGCCTGTACAGACAGTCCTAGCCTGTCTTTCTAATTCCTTCTCCCAACACCTTTCTGTCCTCCTCTCCCTCCCTCTTCTCTTTTACCATATACATACAACAAGATGATTTTTTGATCTCTTGTGATTTGATGTGTTGTAAGGAACAGGGAAAGGGGACGTTGCCAAAACCCCTGGAGTGAGTCCTGGTCTCCTGTGAGCCATAATAGTGCAAGGTGAATTAATGAATAAAGACAGGAAATGAGACTTAGAGAAGAAGCTGAGCTTTGGGCCTGATCAATGCTTCTCTGGGCAACAAAGACAAAGGCACCCCAAGCTTGCCACACCTTTATTCAGTACATCAGGAGTAAATAGATAACTCAGAGAGTGGTGATAATCCTAGGAAAATGAGGAACTTAAGCTGATGAAGATCATAGGTTGATGAGGAATTTAGGTTGATTAGGAATTTGTCCCTTCCCAGATGAAACCTTTCTCTTACTAGTCAGTTCTCAAAGAAGCAGGATGTCTTCAGCTGTTGCAGTCCTGCCCTGGAGTGTCAACAGCATCATGATATCATTGAGGTTTTAGCTGTGACTGGAGGCAGAAATGGAGTTATATAGGCAGGAAAACTAGGCCTAATTATGATTTAATTGTGTAATGATTTTTTCCCTAAAATTATGTAGAATTGCTTCCAACAATATGTCTTCTTGGAAATGGCACCTCTGTAATATTGAGAAACAAGTATTTATATTTCCTGGTGATGAATTTCCAGATTTATTAACTCATTTAATGTACTTAAATAACCCTTATTAGTTAGACACAGATGGGTAACAAGAGAGGGATGATAATACAGAGACAGATAAAACCATGAGAATGCTCAGCCTAGAAGACAGGCTCAGAAGCTAGGATAAGGTGCTACAGTACCTTACCAAGATACGTGTGAGTTGAAGCTCAAAGGAAGAATTAGCTCAGTGGGAATTTTGAGAGGTGAGGTCACATAGGAGGTGACATTGGGTTGCATTTTGAAGATTAAGATTTTGCCAGTAGAGAAGAGGAGGAAATATCTTGTTGACTGGTCTACATGATAATTTTGTAGAGGAAGTTCCTTGATAAAAGCAAAAGTATATGTAAAGGTTGAGGACATTGTTTTCTGTACGAATGAAATAAGAAGGAGATACTGGACCAGTCTTCAACCTTCCTGAAAGCATAGGTGTGTTTAGGCAACAGGAAGTAGTTCATTATGGCTGGGCAATTAATTTAAGAGGGAAAGTTGGAAGCAGAAAATGAAAATGCTCATTTGTGTTTCCAAAGGTTTTGCCATTTTCTCTGATTTTGCAGCCTTTGTCCAAGGATATAAAATTACAAATTGTGTCTTAGGAGTATCACTGTGGCAGCAGTATGGGAAATAAGTGAAGCTAGAAATTGAGCTTAGGAGAACATGGCAAGGAGCTAGTACAGCATGCCAGAAGATCTTAAGTAAGATAGTTAATAAAGATAGCAAATACCTATCAGCAAAGCCACAAAAAATTAAGATTAGGAGCACCTTTGGGGACCGTTGAGTGGCAATGAATAGTCATTAAAATTATGGAACTCAGAATCAAATGGAGCTGGACACAAAAACTTGCTCAGCTGCCTGTTGTCAAGCTGTTATCTGGAACAAATTAATCTCTTTGAGCCAAGTTTTATTATGTATAAAAATGAGCATAGGGGCCGGGGATTTAGCTCAGTGGTTTCGCTGCCTGCTGGGCAAGTGCAAGAACCCGAATTCGATCCCTGGTACCAAAAAGAAAAAAAATGAGCATAATAACAACTAATTCATAAAGAAGTTGCAAGCATAAAATGAATGTTATCACCATATGAAAATAACTCAGAATGCATGGTACATAGTCGGCTCCCGGTACACATTGATTGCATTTTCTTCTAGTTTACAGTTAGGGAAATTGGTATTCAAAATTACTGACTCATGTAGAATCACGAGCCCAATTTATTGACAGAACTTGAACTAATTCTGTGGCTTCAATTGTAAGTAGATTATCAAGCAGCATCCATATTCATTCACTTTCATTTGTGCAATTTTAAGTGAAGAATAAATCAGCAGAAACCATTGTTTTATCTTTTTCCATCTTGATAAGACCTAGTACTCACAGAAATTGTTAGAATTAGGTATTCATTATACCAAACCCATCTATTATGGCTTGTGTTTAGATGTACCCCCAAAGCCCCATGCAAATGAGGTGGGGCTATTTTGGCAGTGCCTGAATCTGTAGTGTGAGATACTAGGATTAAGGGTGTGTGATTACTAAATCACTACACCTGAGTGATTGGTTTGGCACCTGAAGAAGATAAAAGGAGCAGAAAGACACTGTTAAGGTCTCTTGCTGCTTTTGTTGTGCTGCCACCATGAATTGTTGGCTCAGGTTGCTTTTGCTACATTGTGCACGCCATGTTGTTTCTCCTGTTTGATGCCTGTTTGGCCATCAACCCTGCCTTGGAGCCAGCCAATTATGGACTGAAATCTCTATGAACTATAAGCTAAATAAACCCTTTCTCCTTTAACCTTAGGTGCCAGTGTATTTTGTCCCAGCAAGGAGAGAAAAGTAACTGACACACCATCCCAGAGAAATGGGTATTGAGTGCCAGTGTAAACATCTTCAGTAATGCTAATTTGCCTAAATAGGATACACATGTGTAAATACCGAATAGTTTCTCTGGTGTGAGAAAATAAAACCGTAAATAAGGATCAAAATGTATAATTGATAATGTGAAATAGGAAGAAAAGGTCTAAAGGGTCTAGGGGAAGTGGTAGGGGTAGAGGAAAGGAAAGAACAGAAAGGAAAAAATGGAAACAACATCTTTGTAAACAGGGAGGGGTGGAGGGGTTGGAGGGAGGGCAGGGGAATGGGAAAAAAATAAGGACCAAGATACATCATGAAAAGGAACAAGTTCCCAATGATGAATGTACCTGTATTGTATACCTAAAATGTACCAATAAACATAATGGAAAAAAAATAATGCTAATTTCACAATTCACAACAGTTTCTTTATCTCAACTGATAAAACCTTTTCAATTCTATTGTTTTTATCCTCTTTGAAATTGCTGCAACTTGCCTCAGTTGTCATTCTTCCATATTCAGCATCCTTATTTTTCTAAATTTATGCCTCTAACTTGGTTTTTCATCTTGTCAGCCTTAATTTGTTCCTTTTAGAGCAAAGTATCCTTCATTTTGCTGCATTAATTCAGCTGAGTTCTTTTTCATTTTTTATTTTCCTTAGTCTTATTGATAAAAAATTAATCTAAAAGCAGATTGAGAAAAAGAAAACTGGTGTAGGCATTGAGAAACCTACTTTCTCCCCCCTCTCTCTTGTTGCTGCTTCAACACCACAGTAGAAAAAAATTACGTTTATTTTAAGGCATCTTATGTCTTAACAAAAGATAGAGAATATACAATCAGGCCTCAGTGACAACGATGTATTCTGAGAAATACATCATTGATGATCTTGTCATCTTGTAAATATGATGATAGAATGATAGCATATGCTTCCACAAACTGAATGGGCTACTAATTACTAGACAATAGACTCTTATGGAACCACCCTCATATGTGTGATCCATCCTTGACCAAAATGTCATTATGTGGTGCATGACTATTTTGTGAGGAATAAGGTGAATATTAGACTTTGGACAAATAATACTGGACACAGTATGCTATGTCTAAAGCTTGAATAACTCAAATTTTAATATCAAAACACTGATGTAATAAGTTGAATTAGGAAACTAACAGTAGAAAAAAAGAAAGCTTGCAACCAAAGTTATCAGATTGTAGTTACTTACAATTTGTTCTGCTTTCACTTCAAATACTAGTTTTCCTCCAGCCCATGTAAGGTCTTAGTTAACTTTGAAAATAACCCCTTACATTACACATTCCAATTTTCAAAGCACTTTTATATACATGTGTATATAAAAAATTACATTTTTTTCAGTGTACAGAAATGATCACTTTCTGTGAGTCTTACTGGAACATCATTTGAAAAAGACCTCAAAGATTATCCCATGAGTATTGTGAATATTGAAAATCAAATACTATATTTGCAAAAGGAAATCATATTCTTACCTAGAATATGTTTTTTTACATTTTATGCCTAGAATCCATTTTCTCAGTATTCTTTAAGTTTTCTGAGTGTGAGTAGGTAGAAAATGTAACAAATTACTAGCAAGAGAAATTTCTGTGACCACATTTTACCTAGGGAGAAATTAAGAGTTGAACCCACATTCCAAAATAGAAAAATATTTCGCTTAGAAGGAATACTTACTTTTTGTTTCTGTCTTTTCTGTTCCTTATTTTAAATGTGTAACTTGAAACTGTTTACCTTGAAACCTGTATAACTGGTTGTTTCTACCTCCCAACATACTTCACCCCTTTTACCAGAATTTTCTTCTGCTGCCTTACTTTCCAAGCTCTGAACCTCTGTCAGACTTGATCCTTTTGTAAGTAGTACATTAAAAATGAGTCAGTGCTCTTGTCTCTCCCCAACTCATGCTTGGGTTTCCTCCTTGCAGTCTTAAGAACAGAGTATTTGGGTGGTGCCGTGTTAGTGACACATCTAGTGTCATTCATTCCCAATTCTGAGGTAATTGATCCAATAAATTAAAATGGGCAAATAGATATAGTGGGTTGAAAAGTATCCATCTGTCTTGGATTTCTTTTTGATTTGGAGAAGACATAAAGGCCAGGAATTACTGACTAGTTTAGTCTTCTGTCATCATTGGCAGCTGATAGATGAACTGATGAGGTGCTAATGAACTCTAAAGTCTGCCCTCCTGGCTGGACGGGAAAAGAACCCAGACACCAAGCATGCCTCACTCTGGAACCTGCCAAGATTTTTGTTTTTTAGTAGAATTCAATTCAGGGTTAACAAATACAGTGTGCTGAGTGCATGTCAGATATGTAACTTACATTCATGGCTCCAAAGAATGTACAAGATGTGATCGAATTATACAGTGAATGTTTAACTTTTAAAAAAAGTATTACAGTAAAAGACATATTTTTGTAAATCTCATGTGAGAACAATCCCCACCCCCTGTTCCAACACACATATCCCATTGCTTTTGACACTTTCTAAGCAGTTCTGGAAGTCTCTTTCATGAATGTCTTTACAAGGTGTGATCAAAAATACATTGAACGCTACTGCCGAGTTCCATCCAGTGGAAAGGCAGGCTTGTAAAAATATTATGTGAGTGTCTCATCTACTTTATTCACCCCAGATCTGGCACCATGTAACTCCTAGGTCTTGTCTTCCCCAAAGTCAAAAAAGACCATTAAAGGTAAACATTTTTGATTTAGGCCATTGAAGCATTTTCAGCAGTGCAAATAAAGACATTCATGAACAAGGAGTTCCAGAACTTCTTCAGAAAGTGACAAGAACAATGGGATAAATTTGTTTACAGCAAGGGGGAGGTTTTTTTTGGTACCAGAGATCGAACTTAGGACCTTGCACTTGCGAGGCAGGCAATGGCACCACTGAGCTAAATCCCCGGCCCTCCAAATGCAATTTAAATTTCCACGGCTGGGTGTGTGTGTGTGTGTGTGTGTGTGTGTGTGTGTCTGTGTGTGTGTGTTCAGGTATCACTTCAGTCAAATATTTGCTGATCCATCCCTCCCCACCCACTTCATATATTCCTCTCATAGCAGCCCCTCAAACACATATACATAGTCATCCAAGGGAATTGGTTGCTGAGATGCCAAAACTGCAACTGCCCATGTCCACATACAAAGTGGCAAAGTTTTTGTATATGACCTATGAACAGTCTCCTGTATACTTTAAGTCATCTCTAAAGTACTTTATAATACAAAATACAATGGAAATGCCGTGTAAATAGTTGTTATACTGTACTGTTTAAGGAATAATGACAAAGAAAAGAGATCTGTACATGCTTAGTACACATACATTTTAAAAAAATATTTTCAGTCTTCATTTGGTTCAGTCTGCAGATGTAGATCCCACAGATACAGAGCCCACATAGGAGACAGTTTAAAGTGAATGTGCAACATGTTTTTAGATTAATTCCTGGAAGTATGCTAAACATAGAATATCAGCAGGATTTCAAAATAAACTTTAGAAACCATGAATTATATGTTGAAAAAATTTAACTATTATAATGGACGATGTTCTTTATTGTTCAATGTTCCATTAATAAAAACTCCTGTCTTTTAGTATTCATAAAGAAGCTTTTTGGCTTCTTTTTTAGCTTTAGGCACAACATGAACTTTGGAACATTTTAAGAAAACTCATTATTATCCCTACTAAGTTTTCCTTTTAAATTTGACCTGAAGTAGCAGCCCAGCAATTTAGGTGTCTTAATAAGTAATGAAAGAGAAAAAACACATTTTAATAGGCATTAAGAATAATAGCAATGTTGATATTCTGGGAATTTTTATTGATACCTATTACCAAACTGTTTTTCATTTAGCTTCCTGATAAATGTTAAGGTGCCTCTAGCATACTGTTTATTGTTGTTTGGGTTTTGTTCGGTTTTTAGTTTTGTGGCACACACACACACACACAAACACTAGGTACTGAACACTAAGCCTTGTGCACTCTTAGCAGTGAGGTACATCCTCAGTTTTGTTTTTTGAACACAGTCTCACAAAGTTGCCCAGGCTGGCCTTGAGTTCACAATCCTCCCACCTCAGCCTCCCCACTAGTTGGATTTACAGAGGCTAGCTACCACACCCACCAAGTATACTGTTTTTAACTAGATTAGAGATCCCAACAGTGCTAAGAGTTTGTGTGTTCAGAGGTTTATTCAATATTACTGGCTTTGACATGCAACCATTGTGTTGGCTTTGCACCTTACTGGCGTTATCCTCATCTATAAAAGAATAATCCTTAGAAGCTAAGACCTCTGGTTTTATTGGTAAACATAGGAATGTTTAATAAGATCTGGAGATTTAAAATTAAAAGGACAGAAGTTGGAAGAGACAGTTCAGCAAAGAGAATATTATAATATATTTTTAAATTTTTTAAAATTACATACCAATCACTTTCTTTTCTCTTGATTAAAAAAAATGAATATGGGGGCCAGGAACATAGTTCAGTGGCACCACACCTGCCTGGCAAGGGCAAGGTCATGAGTTCAATTTCCGGTACTGAAAAAAAAATGAATAAATGTGTGTGGACATTTTAGAATAATCTGAGGATTGTTAATTTTAATTCATCATTTCTTCTTTCATGAATACAGTTTATCTTTTATCTCTTCCATAATACAAGCCACACACCAATTTATTCTTCTTTTACTTCCCGAAAACTGTTTTCTTGATTGGTTGTATCTCATTTCTTTATTTGGTCATTAATTGTTAACACTATATACATTGACTTCAATGTGGTATTTTTTCTGATTTCACATATACAAGCTCATCTTAAAATCCGATAAAGCCTTCTAGCGGCAGGAAACCTGCTTATGGCAGGAAACCAGTCTTCTACATTGATATTAATGATACAATAACCAATTGTTCCTTTGGAGAAAATGTGCCAACGTTAGCATTAGTAGTAGTCCTAGAAATACATTTTTATTTCTTATTGCTAAATAATGCCAGAATCTTTTACAAGTTTATCTATCCGTATTTTCTGAAAGTAAAAAAAAAAAAAAAAAAAAAAAAATCCCTATTTTCTGAAAGTAAAAAAGAATCCGTATTTTCTGAAAGTTTAAAAAAGAAATCTTAATACTGATTTATAGTACTAGAGGTTAGAATCAAGATGTTTTACTAAAACTCACTAATTGCAAAGGGGTAAGCTGAAGTTTGGCCTAACAGTCATTGACCTCTCAACTTAGATGAAATAACTAACTGCATTAAATCCCATTATTCCATCTAAATTACCTGTTTATCAAGTGATAACACTGCTGAAGGCCTTCATAATAATGAAAATTCAGTCTTTGAAGTAGAAAAACAGTTTATCTGTATCACAAAGAATTAGGGCACATAGAAAAATCAAAATTTTTAAATTACACGTTTGGATCCTGCCTGATGGTGTCATTTCCAGATTATACTTAGTCATTCTTTATCACAGAAAGGTAGATAGGCAAGAACTTGAAGATTATGTACCCTAATTCTTTGCATTGGAAAGGTGATGTTTTTAGACATAGAGAGTAAAGTCTCTTGAGTTTTGATAGGCATTTCTTATAAGGACAAGATTTTTTGGTTGAAAACTCAATGTTTTTTAGTTTCCCTGTTTATAGATAGGTTCAGTATTGAAATTCATTGTCTCTGCCTGTTGGAAAGGTTACAGATTGTCAACGGAAAATATAACTTCCTGTGTCTATATGTCTCTCCAAAATAAAGACTGTGATGCTGTCACATTATCCCAGTCTCAATTTTATAGAAACCTTACTGTGTGTCCTTCTCTCCTGGTCCCTGTGTGGATAGTGTGTAATTTGACCTACAACATACTAGAGGTAAGGTATTCCAGCTGGTGACAAAGCTGTATCCTAGTGTGTTATCTCAATAATAGCAGTCCATAAATTGTTTCTTTTAAAAGTTCCTTTTATGTCTAATATTGAAAATCACACAATTTAAAAATTATTTTATAGGGGCCAGGGATTTAGCTCAGTGGTTCTGCTGCCTGCCTCGCAAACGTAAGCACATGAATTCGATCCCCAGTACCAAAGAATACATAAATAAATAAATAAAAATAAAAATTATTTTATCTTTTTTTTTTTTTTTTGGTACGGGGATCAAACTCAAGTCCTTGCGCTTGTGCAGCAGGCAGCGAAACCACTGAACTAAATCCCCAGCACTGTCTCTCTTTTTTTTCTGGGATTGAACCCATAGGCTAAGCATGTGTTCTACCACTGATGAACAACCACCACCCCCTCTATCTTAATTGCTTGATTTAGGTTCTAAATCTTGTGTCCTAAGTTTACTAATTACCATATTAATTCAACTTTATATTTCCTCAACCTCATAACTTGAGATCCAGTTACTCTGAAGAGGAAAAATGTAAGATATTTCTGTTAAGATCACGAGAGTATTTTCTCGTGACTTATGGACCCATCCCTCTGGAGTTACTTCTCATATTTTTATGTTCTAACAATGAAGTCCTTATTAACCACTTTTAGTGTAATAAATATATACATACACAAGTATTTTAGATTGACTTAGAATATTATCTAAGCCCTCTTACCCCCATGATTATGTAGCATTAAATGATTTCTAGCCCCCAAATAAATTCTTGGCATAGAAAGATATTCACATTGTTCATCACCAGAGGGAATCTGCAAAGGTACCCCAAAGAGGAGATTGGGACCTCAGCTCACTCCCATCCATGGCATGGGTTGTAGACTCACTGATTCACATCAGAGAAAAGAATTGTAGGATGCATCAGTCAGAGGCATCGAAACATTTGTTAAGCAGACTTAAAGAAGTACATACACACTCAGAAAATAGAGTGCAGGCCCTTAAGAGAGAGGCACTGTGGTCTAGGACTGTATTTTTTTGTTTTTTACTATGGTCTTGGAGTTGACACTAGAAATTATCTAGGATGTGTATTTCTAGTGTCTATCAGGTTATGCATTTGGTGGACTGTGATAGAATGTAAACCATTCACATGTTTTTAGAGTTTAGAGATATGCTACACACTTAACAAAATAAGTACTACTTCCTTGAGGAAAAAAATCTTTGAGCAGAAAGGCACTAGCCCAGTTTATAGACTTACATTTTTAAGACCCTTAGAAATTTTTTGGAGTGAGTTTCCTGGATAACGGTGATTGTGTCCTAAAGCTGTAGTTTTCTTGAATATGTAATTTTAAATTTTTTATTTTTCTTCTTTCTGTCTTTATTTCTTTTATCCTACCTCAGTTTGAAAATGATAGTTATCTTTGTATCTTTTAATTTTCTTGATTTTTCTTCCTACCTGTTTAGCCTTTCCTGAAAAGTCTCCCCTTTCTCCCCATTAAGGTCATTGGACCCCATGGATTCATTTGTAGCTCCCATCTTTTGTACTTTTCTTCTCAAATAATTTTATCTGATGTCTACAAACATCAACTACTAATTGTAAGTGCTACTAGCTTCCAAATAAAAACAAATACACAAATAATTTACTCCAGCCCACATCTGCCTTCCAGGCTTGGGGCGTATATATCAGCTGTTAGCTATATATAAACTCTTGAATATTCCAATGTCAGTTATTAAAATTAGGCTTATCGTCTTCTTTTACAAGTACACTCCTCAGTATTTTGAGCATCTATAAATACAACACATTCATTCAGTTGCCCAAGCCAGAAACTAAGAAGTCATTCCTAACTACTTCCTTTTTCTCCTGTAGCTCTTTCAGTCTTACATCCTGTTGATTCAACCTCTGAAATACATTTTCACTTCAAATTATTGCATTTCACACCAGAATTATTCTAATCTACTAGCACTTTTGTTTAACTAGTTCTTTTCTTCTGCTTCCTCCAGCTTAAAATGTTTAAAACACATATATGGTCCTATTATTTCCCATTAAATTTTTTCTGAAAGCTGCTTACCACTGTCATTACTTGTATAATATTCAGATCCCAGAGCATGGCATTCAAGGTTCTTCATAATCTCATCCCCTCCCTAATTTTGTCCTTTCTCTTTCCTTTCTTACTTTTTCTCTCCCCTTCACTCTCAGCCCTTCACCCTCTCCTCTCTCCCCTTGCCCTTCCTCAGTTCTGATGCTGTTTCTTCTATAAGGAATGATACTAAAGTGAGATGTCTCTCCTTTCTCTGAATGTGCTTTGAACTCTTTTTTGTTGTTGTTGTTTACCATGAATTAAAGCTATCTGTCTACATGTTTTCTATTGAATTAGCACCCTGAGTCATTTGTAGCCTTTGTCTACATGCTGTAATAAAACTGTGAATAAGACAGTCTGTTCTTCTAAAGAGACAAGGTCTTTGCCTCTTTCATTCTTGGAACTCCTTAGAGCTCATTTGCTAAATGAATAAATGTCTATTTAGAAGTTAGTTTGGGACTGGAGATGTGGCTCAGGAGTAGAGCACTTGTGAGGCCTTGGGTCAAGCCCCAGAATTACAGAGAGACAGGAAGGCAAATGTTAGTTTGGCTGGGCATAGTGTTACACACCTGTAATTCCAGCTACTTGGGAGGAGGTTCTCAAGTTCAAAGCTAGTTTACCAAGACCCTGTCTCAAAATAAAAAGGACTGGGGATGTATTTGAGTGGTAGAGAACACTTGGGTTTGATAACCAGTACTGCAAAAAGAAAGAAAAAAGTTTTTAATGTTTTTAATCTTAGAAAAGATTAATTTTTTTGTTTTTAGTATAGATTTATCTAACACTTCAAAAAATAGTAGCCTTGTATAACTAAAATTCCATTTGTAATCCAAAAAGATGTAATAAGTACAATAATTTTTTGTTTTACATTTTTGAAGTGTATATTGTATACATTTACAGAAGCCTCACAGCCTATGAGAAAACTGCCTTCATTATAAAAGCTATAATAAAGTGAGTCATTTTCCCAATTACACTAATAAATGGGAAGTAACAGATCTATAACTTTGGTTTCTTTTTGCCATCTCATGCTGCTCTTCTAGATCTACCTAGTTGGAGAAGGGGGAAATATGAACAATTAAGACACCAAAATCAGTGAATGTTAAAGTAATTCAAAGAGGAAATAATGAATTAGGGTTATGTCAGAGGTGAAGGATGAAATATTGGGGAGGTAGCAGGAAGAGATTTAATGACAACAGGATATATGAGGTTTGAGGGAAAGAGAGAATTTAAAGTTGATTTAAGCTAAAAGTTCCCTAGACTTTTGACCTCAGTTTTCTAGTGTGTTTGATTTCCCCTTAAAAGAGATTCTGGAGAATAGTTTAACAGTTCCCTGTGAAAGAAAATTATAAAAGCTGAGGTGGGGATATTTAAACCTTAGAGCTAGCCACGGTAGATTCAACCCCAAAAGTTTTAAGCTATATTCTAATGACTAAGAACCAACATCACCTCTTCCAAAACTAAAAGAGCAACCTCACTTTTTACATGAGCAACATTTTCTATTATTTTCTCATGAAAAATCAAGTAGCACAGAAAGTCCTATGATGAAAAGCAACAATATTCCTACTTTTTCTCCCCTGGTTTTACTTCCTAAAATGAATTATTCACTCTAGGGTTAATTCATCATTCTGATCTTAGACTCATAATACTATTTTTTGTTGGCTCCTTTTTGTAGAAGCTTAAGATTTAGCTCACTTAATCTGTACCCCTCCCTCTTTCTCCCATTTTTCATAGTATTATTTGTATTGATTTAGTACTCAAATTTGTTACCAATGTAACTTTTAAATCATAAGCTAAAACTCTAATGTTGGACTTGGGGTGTATTAAACCTTTCCATTCCAGAGTCATTGGGCGCCTTGACTCTGTTTTTGATCTTCAGACTGTCTTCTTGATTCTCCATGCCATAATTCTACAAAGTAATTAGTGGTAGAGTGCTTGCCTTGCATTTGTGAGGTCCTAGATTCATTCCCGTCACTGCAATAAATAAAATAATTTTTTAAAAAAATCTCTAATTCGTGTTCTGTCAAATTCTCTTAGGCTCTATGAGTAGTCACTCTATAAAATATGGTTTATCCGTGTTCCTCCCTTTCCTTCCATTCCTCTTCCCCTCCTCTATTCAGTTCCTAACTTCTGGACTGTGGAGCTTTTCCTTTTATTCATTTACACATCATCGCTCTAAGAGCTTATCTTATTCTGTTCTGGAAAATTAGCAACCAGTATCTCTCATCAAAAAACTATTTTCTTCTATTCTCATAAAGTTATTTTCATCTGTGACTCCTAACAGACTTATTTTAGAGTCTCTCAATCTTTCTTACATTCCTCTTAATTTCTCTTTTCTATTTGGTATCTCTTTGTTTGTCTGTTTTATGTTCTGAGTAAAATCTTCATGCTATTTTCCGGTTCCCTGATTCTGTTTTCAGCATGTCCAGGGTAGTCTTACTTATTTAGATTTTGGTTTTATTTTCAATATCATATTTGTTAAATTTTTTGTTCAAGTAGTCTACACCTATAGGAGAATGAATACAGATGCTGCTAGACTTAGAATAGGGTTACAGCTCAATAAAAAAACCATTAGAGATTGATCTCATTTTAAGTAGTAAGTACATTTAATACATCTAATCTATTAAACACCAGAGTTTAGCATAGCCTACTCTAAAGGTACAGTTTATTAGCCTATAGTTAAGCAAAATCATCTAACACAAAGCATATTTTATAATAGAATATTGAATATCTGGTGATTTCTTAAATACTCTACTGGAAGTGAAAAACAATGGTTATATGGGTATACTTTCACACCATTGTAGTAAACAAATTATAAGTCAAACTATCCCAAGTCCAGGACCATCTTTATTTATCTAGCAGTTATCTACCTAATTATTAATTCATTGTTGATGGAGATGTGAATTACTTAGTTTGAGGCTCTTAAAAACAGTGATACTATGAGCATTTCCAGTATAATAGTAGTTCCTGACCAAGGATGATAATTAAAGCTGTCACAGAGATCCATTCCAGAGCCATTGGGTGTCTTGTCTCTGTCTCTATTCTTGAGACTGTTCTCTTGATCCTTAATACTCTAATTCTACAAAGTAATTAATGGTTGGGAAAGAAGAGTAGAAAATTGTAGCTCCTGGTTTTAACCAGTGAGCCTCTATCTCTGTAAAGCACTCTAAGCCCTATTACCAAGTAGAAGTCAGATTCCTAGCCATCCCAGCCTTCTCTCAGGTCCAGACTTCTATAGGCTCCCTTCCTATTAGTTTGCAGCTCTATTCGATTTCTGTTCCACACAATATCTTTTAAGTTGTATTTAAGCCCAGCTGTGGCTTTCTACATCCCTTTATCAGTCATTGCTATGTATTTTATACCCCAGAGCATGAGTTTACTAAATCATGTTGACCAGAAATATTTCTTTGAATCTGAAGACTCCTGGATTTGACATATATCCATGACTTTTTTTCTTCCCTTGTTTAAGCTCAGAAAAGTTTATGCATGCAGACTCACATAGAGGCCATTTCTTTCATTTTCTTTCACATTCTTCAGTTGTGTGTTAATTACTTTTCTCTTGTTGCTGAGACAAAATATTCGACACCCAAAGTTAAAGGTTTATTTAGCTCACAGTTTATAGACACTTCAGTCCATAATCATCTGGCTCCAAGGCAGAGTGGTGGCACATGGCAGAGGGGCAACAGTTTAAGGGAGACCAAAGGTAACAAAGCAACAAGGGAACCTTAACAGCATCTTTCTACCCCTTTTATCTTACCCAGACTACCAGGATTACGGTGGTGCCAAACTAATCAGTGTACTGGTTTAGTAATCACATATCTGTAATCTCAGCATTATACACTCTGGATTCAGCCACCTCTGAAAAAGACACTTATGACTACATAAGGCTTTAGGGGAACATCTAGACACTAATCATGACACCTTCTAAAACTTACAGTTGTTACATTTTAATTTCCCTTCCATATTTAATTACACTTATCTCCTTTTCTTCTTCCTTTAGTTCAAAAGGATTTATTTGACTTTATCTTACAATTCTTTTGACTTCTTTTAATTTTGATAAAGTCTGTTTTAACTGTCTTACAATGTTTATGTTATTTCTTATTGCCTTCTGTATCTGTTTTGTAGCTGTCATATTTTCTTGAACTTCTAAGGAAATTAATTAGACTTTTCAAAAAAACTTATTTCCTGAATTGTTTATCTCCTTTAGTCTCACTTATCAGGTTTTTTTATTATTATTATTTTGGAGGTTTTCCATAGATACGATGTTCCTTAATTGTCCATTCATACTTTATCAGAACTGGGTTAATTGTGGTGGGCAGCGGAATTGAGACTTCTTTGGTGATGTTTGTAGATTTACTTCCCTGCTAGGTCTCTTCTGAATGAGGTGGCTTCATATACCAGGTGTGATCAGAAGCATAGTGAATATTTAAAGTTTTTAAATTTCATTACAGTAAAAGATATATTTTCATTCATTCCCTCAGAATACTCCCTCTCTCTTCAACCACACTTATCCTATCTTGCCACTTTCTGAAGCAGTACTGAAAATCTTCCATGAATATTTTTAGTTGCACTGTTGCAGCTGCCTCAATGTCCTGAACTGATTCAAAATATTAACCTTTCTTGGTCATTTTGACTTTGGAGAAGAGCTAGAAGTTGCACAATGGCAGACCTGATCAGTGAGGTAAATGAGGACACACCATAATGGTTTTTTGTTTGTTTGTTTGCTTGTTTTCACACCGTAATGTTTTTACAAGCCTTTTCTATTGGCTGGCACTTGGTAGCAGCATATACCGTATTTTGATCACACCTTATAAAGGCACTCACAAAAGAGGCCTTCCACAACTGCTTCAGAAAATGGCAAGAACAATGGAATAAGTATGTTAGAAGTGAGGGTAAGTCTTATGAGGGCGGTTGATGGAAATGTATCTTTTTACTGTAATAAAAATTTTTAATTAAACACTATTTTGATCACCTTTTGTACACAGGCAGAACTCATCAAAGGGCAAGCATCTCTTTACAGTGGGTGAAGGTGTGGATCCAGGTATTTGGTTAGAGGTTCCCTCAAATTTGAGAATGAAGACGAGAACTTCGGAGTGTAGCTCAAGTGTAGAACACTTCCTTGACATACTTTAGGCCCTGGATTCTATCACCAGCATGGCACGTGCACACACGCACGCGCGCACACACACACACACACACACACACACACAGTTCTGGGCACCAACCTTGATAGCAGTTCTAGATCTCCCCCCAAGTAGTGTTTTGTTTTGTTTTGATACACAGAAAATCCCTGTAGTTACTCTCCTAGATTATTAGAGTTAGGAAAAATAAGCTATTTGTCCTAGATAAGCAGATAGGAACATGAGGAGGGGAAGATGTTACAGCCATTCAAAAGAGACTTTCAACAAAACCCCATGTTTCTAGCTTCTCATTCCTACCGTCCACATACTCTCCTTGTGTGCCCTGAACCTTCTGAACCTCTAGGATTTTTCGGGGTAAGAACTGCTCCCATCTTTATGTTAGCTCCCGTCTACATCTGTCCTAGATTATAGTTTCCTCTGTTCTTTCTGATCAGCATACCATATACTTTAATATTATTTTCTTCTGCAAATTGTTTTAAGTCTTTCATCTGACATTGACCTTCTTCCCATGGACTTTACTATTATGAGTTTATTTTCTATTTGTTTCCCTTTGGTGACATTAATGGGAGGTCTGTTGGTCCTGACTATACAGCAGGCATTAAAAAGGATAATTGAGACTTTCGGATCATTCCTACCAAATGACACCATTAGTTAAAAATCAATTCATTCCACAAACTTATCATCAAATATCCCTTACTTGCTGGAAAACATTCTTAATTCCTAGAGATACACCACTGGTCAAGGCATATAAAGTCACTATCTTGCACAGTGTATATATTATGGTAGTGAGGGAAAATGAGTATATAATAAAAAATGAAGTGATATTTTTGGGTAATGTTTAAATCATTGTTAAGAAATATTAGAATTAAGAAAATATAAAAGTTATTGGATAGAAAATGGCTGCTTCAGAATTTTGATGGGGTGGTGGGGAAAATTTTAGATGAGGTCTAGTAATGCTTCGTATAGGTCTTCCTTAATGATGAGAATTTAGCCATGCAACTATCTAGGGTAAGAGCAGACCAGACAGAAGATGGTGCAAATACAAGGGACCTCAGGCAGGATTCAGCTTAGTCTGTTCAAAAAAACAGAACCAACAGCAGTGAGACAAATAAATAAGGAAATTTAGGGAATTAGCTCAGAAAAGCAGGGAAGACCTAGGTCACACAAGGCCTGTAAGGAATATGAATTTTATTCTAAGTACAGTGGAAAATTTTAGGATAGTGACAGGATCAAATTTATATTTTTAAAGCATGTAGATCTAAAATATGTTTTGTAAATGAACCTTTGGCATTTCAGTGGATTAGATGTTGGAGATGAAGGATATGGAGGAATCAGGGATGGCTGGTTTGTTTGAGCTTCAATAGTTGGTACTACATTGCACATCACCACAGCAGAATAAAAGTATCCATACAGCTACTCGATACTTGTATGTATGGATACTATTGTGTTGTGGTAGCTGACCCAGACCTCTTTATGGATCACTTAGGTGACCCCTACTTAGCTTCTAAGATTCCACTATTTACATTCAAATACTCTGACTTTATTCCTTTGTAGCCTGGGTAGGTGAAACCAGAGGAATTTCCAGGCTTAGTGTTGTTCAGCACAACTCTCCCGTGCTTTTGTAGTTATGTGATAAATAAATTTTTAGCAACTTCCATATATATATACATATGTATCACATCACTAAAATATTAAGAGAATATTTCTATTTTTTCTTGAAGGTCTATTCATTCTGTACCATGGAAAATATTTGACAGGACTTGGAGAACTCTCCCAGATACAAACTGTGTCCCACAAATAACACATTTTCTACTACAGTAATTCAGCTTAAGCATGTTCAGTCCTCAGAATTGCCAGTTGTGTCAGTTGTTGCTCTAGAGTACATTTTCACACAGATGTGAAATACTTAAATTATTTGAGGAACTCTCAGAAATGTAATATTGCTGGAGCAAAGTATATCTGAGGAAAGTTCTGAGGGATGAAGTTGGAAGGGTTTTGTGTGTCATGCCTGCCTCCAATTTAAATTTTTATTCCAGATGCATAGGGATCAGGGAAGTTACATGATCCAATCTATAGTTCAGACTCACTATTGACTCTGTTAAGTGTAGACTGAAATGGAAGGACTGGAGCAGAAAACCAGGAAGGAATCTTTGCCTGAATACAGACAGGAGGACTCTCAAAATTTACAAATTAAGTGCACTTTGTAGGTAGAATTTTAATAAGATAAATAACAATTTCTATGTTATCTGTCCCTTTTTTCTGCCATGCATGCTGCTCACATAACTCCTTTCAGCTCCTAATCAGTCCTGGCACTAGACAGCTTTGAAATGTTTATTAAGTAAATAGCACTTTTGACAGACGGGAGTTAGAGCACCTGGCCTAAAGGCTGACTTTACAGCACTTCTGGGGATCTCTCATATAGACAACATGAGGTCAACAGAGCCCTCTGCAAACAAGCTCCCTAAGCAAATGTCCATTCTGTTTCCATTACAGATTCCAGCCCCCAGAAAAAGAGTGCCATTTGTCAAAACTAGTTTTCTCCTCTCCCCTTATAATTGTATTCCTAGAAGCTTGAGGTTCAGCATCAGGTTGTTTAATTGGGCTCGCTCTGTTTTCCTAATATGAGTATTAACTGGTATGAATTTCCCTCGTAAGACTGCTTTCATTGTGTCCCATAGATTCCAATATGTTGTATTATCATTGTTATTTAATTGTAGGAACTATCTGATTTCTTTAATTTCCTCTGTGACCCATTGGTTATTCAAAAGTATGTTCAATTTCCATATGTTTACGAAATTCTTGCGGTTTCTTTTGCTATTGATCTCCAATTTCATCACACTATGGTCTGATAATATACAGGGGATACCTTCACTTCCTTTGCACTTACTTAAACACGTTCTGTGAGTGAGTCTGTGATCTGTTTTGGAGAATGACCCATGTGCAGCTGAAAAGAATGTGCATTCTGATTTTGTGGGGTGGAACATCTGTAAACATCTGTTAAGTTTATTTGTTGAAGAGTTCAATTCAGTTCTAGTGCTTTGTTGCTTATTTTTTGTCTAGTTGATCTGTCTATTTGTGACAGTGGGGTATTGAGGTCCCCCACTACTATTGTATTAGTGTTTATTTGATTTTTTGTGTTTGTTAGTATTTGTTTTATATAGTTGGGTACACTAGTGTTTGGTGGATAGATATTTATGATTGTCATCTCTTTCTGTTGGATTGTTCCCTTTACAAGGATGTAGTGTCTTTCTTTGTCTCTCTTCATCAGTGTTGGTTTGAAATCCACTTGATCTGCAAAGAGGATAGCTACTCCTGCTTTTTTTGGGGTTCCCGTCGCATGGAGTATTGTTTTCCACCCTTTAACTTTCAGTCTATGAGTTTCTTTTTTAATTAAGTGTGTTTCTTGAATGCAGCATATTGTTGGATCCTTGCTTGTTGACCCATTCTGCCAGTCTCTTTTGATTGGTGAATTGAGACCATTAACATTGATGGTCATAACAGATACATATTGACTTATCATTGTCATGACTTTTTCTTTCTGTTGGATTCTCCCCCTTTGCGTTTAATTTCTTGTCATGCCTGACAGATTCATTCTACTGGGCTTCCTGGGGTTATGATCCTCGTTGTCTTTGCCTAGACTATTGTCTAAAATTTTTTGGAGTGCTGGTTTGGTATTCGTAAAGTTCCTAAGGTGCTCTTTGTCATGAAAGTATATTTCTTCATCAGTTTTTTGAAAGATAGTTTTGTAGGGTACATCAATCTGGGTTGGAGGCTCTTTTCCTTTAGGACTTGAAATACGTCTTTCCATGCTCTTTTTGCCTTGAAGGTTGCGTTGAGAAGTCTGCTGTGATTCTGATGGCCTTTCCTTTGTATGTGATTTGTTTCTTCTAACAGCTTTTGGAATTTTGTTCTTCTGTTGGGTTTCTGGAATCTTAACTATTATATGCCTATGTGTAGATTTTTTTTGATCAAGGCTAGTTGGAGTCTTATATGCCTTACTTATCTGTATGTCAAGTCCTTTTCCCCTGCTTGGGAAGTTTTCTGCCATTACTTCTGTGGACAGTTTTTTTTTATGTCATCTGCACTCTCTCCTGTTTCTTCATTGACTCCAACCAGTCTTATGTTATTTTTCTTTGCATTGTCTAGCAGCTGCTGGATTATTTTTTGTGGTCCCTTACTGTTTTAAAGCAATTTTTCTTTTCCTGGTCACTAATTGTAATCTTATCTTCTATGTCTGAAATTCTGTCCTCACACTGGCTCATTCTGCTGCATAAACTTTCAGTGGAGTTTTTAATCTCCTGGAAATCTGTTTGGATCTGTTTTATGGATTCCGTTTGTTTCCTATTTTGGGATTCCATCATGTTTCTCAGCTCCTCTATTTTTTTTATCTGTGTCCTCTCTATACTTATTAATCATGTCTTGCACTATGGGCACAATCTCTGCTGTTATCTGAGAAATTATTTCTGATTTCATTTTTTGCACATCCTCTTTTGTTGCCAGTTTAGGGAATCCAGGTGGTTGAGTATCAGACTATTCCATCTCATTTCCCTTTGGGGTTGCTTTAGGTGATCTGGGAGTCTGGTTTTGGGACTCGTTTAAGTGTCTTCTTATTTCAGCAGCGGGGGGAGGGGGATGTGTGCTGCTGGTGCCCACGTGGCTCACCTCCTCGGTGTTGGGGGTGGTGGTACAGTGGCCTGGAAGGTTCACCTCTGCACTAGGGATGGCTCTGCTCCTCTGTGCTGGGGACAGTGGTACGGCAGCCCAGAAGGTTCACCTGCTGGGCGCTGGGGGCAGTCCATAATTGTATTATTCCTAATGCTAAAGTATTCCATGGGATATTTACATTATTACACCTTTAGTGTTCATCTTTCAGTTTCACACTTCTGCTGCTGATTATTCTGGCATGAAAATATCTCACTCTGTTATGCTCCTATAAGCTCCATTGGGAATATTGTATCTAACACAGAAACTCTGTCCTTCCTTGAAGGAGATTCTCTTAAAAATTGAGAGTTCATGGAAACAAAGTCTTTGTAAATAGGGAGGAGTAGAAAGGTTGAAGGGAGGGCAGAGGAATGGGGAAAAAATAAGAACCAAGATATATCATGTAAAGGTACAAGTTCCCAATGATGAATGCCATCATATTGTACACCTAAAATGTATCAATAAACTTAATGAAGAAAAAATTGAGAGTTCAATTATCTTGGTATTGATACCGAGTTATTTTTAGAGATTTTTGTGGCCATTTATTCATCCTTGTGATCATTCCATCACTTAACTACCCCTGCTAAATATTTATATATCTTCTTCACTCTCTCCCTTCTCACCCAAGGCCCAGAATTATCCCCCAAGTATCTCTTTCTTTGCTAGAACTATTACCACATCATGTAATTCCTGTTACCACAAGATTTTCCTTCATTTCTTCTAAACTACATGCTAATATGCTGACAGAAACTATATTCTGAAGTTTCTCACCTAAATTATACATTTCTTGTGTAAAATATTTAATTTTAGGAAGATATCTGAACCAGAACTGTAATGGTTATTTTCATTAATCATGGCCTTAAGTTTGAGGATGTAGTAGACTGGTCAATATCTCTGTGTAGGGAAAAGAGTTTTATTTAATAAAATTTTCTTTTAATATAATATTCTCTGTGTTGTTTCAAGATGGTGATTTATATAATGAAGATGGTAGAATCTGCAAATGTGTCATTTAGAAACAGTGAACAATATCTACCAAATGTATAGTCTAAGGAGAATGTCTCAATGAGTCATTTAGTAGTATAATGATTAAGAAGAAAGTTTTTTGAAGACATTGATTCTCTAAGGAGAATATTCAGGTTGTTGATATAATGAGGTGGGTTTTTTTTCTTTTAATAGTACATGTTTGCAGTACATGATGTTTATGTTCATTTTAGGAAGTGAGTACATGTACATAATACAGCTTGTTTCTTTCTTTCTTTTTTTTTTTTTTTGTAATGGGACTCAAACTGAGGGCCTCACACTGGCCAGTCAGGTGCTGTACTGCTGAGCTACATCCCCAGGTCAGATTGGGGTTTTTTTTTGTCCTTTTTCACTTCCTTCCCATCCCCTCCCTCTACCTCTAAATTCCCTCTCCTCATTTTCATTCTTGTTATTATTATTCTTAGTGTGTGTTTATGACATACAGTGTTTACATTCATTGAGGTTATTAGGTTCCTATATATGGTATATTTTAATTCTACTTATACTTCCCCTTCCCTTTTCTCCTCACCCTCGGTCTTTTGGACCCCTTCCCATTTGCAAGACATCTATCCTTTTGTTTCCTTCTGTCCTCTATCCATCCTCTTTGCTTATACTTTGCCTCACTGAAATGAGAGATACCAGTGGTGGAAAACCTACATCATACATGCTTCAGTGGGCTGTTTGTATCATTGAAATCTCTCAAAGGTTCACCATCACTGCTCTACAGTATTTAAGCTTGTGTGACTGGCAGATTCACTCAGCATTATATTTTCTAGATGGATCCATTTTCCTACAAATGTCTTGAATTTATCTTTCGTTATAGCCAAATAGTATTTTATTATGTATAGATTCCACATTTTCTTTATGCATTCATCTGTTGATGGGCATACAGCTGCTTCCATGATTTAGCTATTATGAATTATGCTGCTATAAACATTGGTATACATCTATCACTCTACTATGATGTCTTTAGCTCTTTGAGGAAGATACCTACAAGGAGGATAGCTGGGTCATATGGAATTTCTAACTTTAGTTCTTTGAGAAATCTCCATACTCATTTCCATACTGGTTGTACTAGATTACATTCCCACCCACAGTGTAAAAGAGTTTCTTTTTCCCCACAGCCTCAAAAGCATTTGTTATTCTTGGACTTCTTGATGATGGACATTCTTTCTGGTGAAAGGTGAAATCTTAGCATTATATTAATTTGTATTTTTGTAATAGCCAGGGATGTTGAACCATTTATTTGTTGGACAGTTGTACTTTATCTGAGAATTGTCTGTTCCTTTCACTTGCCCATTTCTTGATTAGGTCTTTTATTTCAGGTGGTCTAATTTTTTTTTAGTTCTTTCTATATTCTAGAAATTAGTCCTCTGTCTGAGGAATAGCTGGCAAAACTTTTTACCATTCTGTGGGTTCTTTCCTCACTCATTTGGAAAAAGAAGAGACCTAGAATAACAAAAGCAATTCTAGGCAACAGAGACATGGCAGGGAGTATCACAACCCCCAACTTGAAAGTATACTACAAAGCTACTGTGAAAAAAACAGCATGGTACTGGCAAAGAAACAGACCTGAGGACCAGCAGAACAGATTAGAAGGTGCAGAAACAACTCCAGGCACACTCAGCCACTCATCTTCAACAGAGGAGCCAAACACCCTCACTGAAGGAAAGATAGTCTCTTTAATAAATGGTGCTGGCAAAATTGGGTTTCAACTTGCCAATGATTACAACTAGACCTATGTCTCTCACCATGCATTGAACTAAAAATCGAAATGGATTAAAGATCTAAATATTAAAATAGAAATGCTGAACCAGCTGGAACAGAAGTTAGGTAGAACTCTTGAAGACATTGGTGTAGGAAAAGATTTTATGAACAAAACCTCAGTTGTCTGTGAACTAGCACAAACAGTCAACAAGTGGGATCTTCTTCTGCACAGCAAGAGAAACCACCAACAGTGTGAAGAGACAAGCCACAATGTGGGAAAAAATTTTCACCTGCTATTCCTCAGACAAAGATCTACTATCTAGAATCTATAAAGAACTTAAAAAAATCAGACCTCCCAAATTTAAAGACCCAGTCCAAAAATGAGCATCTGAAAGGAACAGACATTTCTCAGACAAAGAAGTAGAAATAGCAAATAAACATATGAAAAAATGTTCAACCTCACTGGTCATTCGAGAGGTGCAAATGAAAACAACCCTGAGATTCCACCTCACCCCAGAAAGAATGGCTGATATCATGAAATCAACCAATAACAAATGCTGGCAGGGCTGTGGGGAAATAGGAACCCTGCTCCACTGCTGGAGGGAGTGTAGACTGGTGCAACTACTGTGGAAATCAGTATGGAGATACCTCAAAGAACTAGGCCTGGAAGTCCCATTTGACCCCTCTATTCCCCTGCTGGTTATCTCCCCCAAAGAATTAAAAGAATCATACCACAGTGATTTAGGTGCACCCATGTTCATAGCACAATTTGTAATAGCTAAAACTTGGAAGCAGCCCAATTGCCCATCAACTGGAGACTGGCTAAAGAAACTGTGATTTTTTTAATAAAATGGAGTACTACTGAGCCATAAAAAATGAGAAATTAGAGACATTTATGGATGCTCATTGAGGCGATACTCTTTAAGTGAAATAAATTGGGCACACATGTATAAATACCAAATAGTTTCTCTAGTGTGAGAAACTGAAAGTGTAAATAAGGACTAAAAGGTACAATAGATAATGTGAAATAGGAAGAAAAGGGGGAAGGGGAAGTGAGGGGGGGTAGGGGAAGTAAAGGGATTGAAATTAATATGAGAAAGTGAAGAAATAGAAACAAATTCTTTATAGATAGGGAGGGATGGAGGGGTTGAAAGGAGGGCTGGGGAATGGGGAAAAAATAAGAACCAAGAGAGATTATGTAAAGGTGCAAATTTCCAATGATGAATGTCATTATACTGTATACCTAAAATGTACCAATAAAATTCATTTAAAATTGGGAAAAAAAGTCATATCAAGACCACCAGCAGTAAGATGTACTAATTATGACCTCATTTTTAATGCATTAAGTTTCCAAATGCTTCTAAATTTTATATGGTTTCTTCTATGGTTGATTTCTTTCTTTTTTTTTTTTTTTGTTTGTACCAGAGATCAAACTCAGGTCCTTTTGCTTGTGGGGCAGGTGGCAGCACCACTGAGCTAAATACCTGGCCCTGATTTCTATTTTTAATGCACAGTGGTCTGATGGTAAACATAAGGTGATTTCAATTCTTTTAAGCAGGCTTTTAAGCAGGCTTTGTGAACTAATACATGATCTATTTTGCAGAAAGTACTGTGTGCAGGAAAGAGTGTATACTCTGTTGTAGTAGAGTGGATTATTCTGTAGCTCTCTATTAGGTTCACATGTTCAAGGATGTGGTTCAGCTCTGATATTTCTTTATTGATTTTTTTTTGTTTTGTTGATCTATCTCTTTGTGAAAATGGGGTATTGATCTTTTATGTGCAGCAGTATTTGTTTTATGAAGATGCTCCAGTATTCAGTGCATAAATATTTATAAGCATTATCTCTTCTTGGAATGTTCTCTTAACTAGCGTGCAGTGACTTCTTTGTCTCTTCTGATCAATGTTAGCTTGTTTTGGGTGCACTAGTCTATGAAATACTGTTCTCCATCCCTTGATTTTTAGTCTATGAATATCTTTTCAGATTAGATGAGTTTCTTGAATGCAGCAGACTGTTGGATTCTGCTTTTTGATTCAGTCTGCCAGTCTTTATCTTTTAACTGGAGAGTTAAGGCCATTAGCATTGAGAGATATTACTTAGAGATGTTGATTAATTACTATCATTGTGCTCTTTCTCTTTTGGTGATTCATTTGTTTTTCTTTTTCTTTCACTTTTTTTTTGTTGTTGTTTATTCACTGACCTTGCTTGGTGTTTTCATTCCATCTGGTGTTTTGTCTTTATTGGTTTCATCATTTCTTCCCCCCCCCCCCCCCCGTACCGGGGCTCAAACTCAGGACCTTGGGTTTGTGAGCCAGGTGTGGTGCCACTGAACTAAATCCCTGGCCCAGTTTCATCATTTCTGTCTAGGATATTCTTGAGTATTTTCTGGAGTGCTGCTTTAGTATTTATAGGTCTCCTCGTTTGTTCTTTTTCATGAAATGACCTTATTGCTCCATCTATTTTATTTTGTTTTATTTTGTTTTTTCCCATTAAGTTTATTGGTACATTTTCGGTATAAAATACAGTTACATTCATCATTGGGCTCTTGTACCTTTACATGAGTATCTTGGTTCTTACTTTTTTTTTCCCCTTCCCTTGCCCTGCCTTCACCCCCTCCACCCTTCCCTATTTGCAAAGACCTTGTTTCCATTTTTTTTCCTCTTCTCATATTTTTTCCTTTCCATTTTTTCCCTTCCCCTACCCCTCACAATTCCCCTGCTCTTTTAGACCTTTTCTTCCTGTTACACAATATCAATTATACATTTTTTTAAATTACAATATTAACATCTAGGAGACATTACCACAGATTTTACAGAATTTAAAAAGATATAGAAAGCATATTACAAAAATCTTTTTTGAAATAAATTTGACAACTTCTAAGAAGTACCTTGGAAGACAAATTAATGAAACTAACTGTGGAGGAAATATAAAATTTGAATAGCACCTATTAAAGAAAGTATATTCCTAGCTTGAAAACCTACCTATATGACAACAGCAGGCTCATAAACATTTTAACTGATAAATTATATCAAACAATTAAAGCAGAAAAAAGAAGGAGCACTTCTCCCCTCATTTTACGAACTCAACATTGTGCTAATCCTAAAACTGGATAAAGATAATAGAAGAAAAAAGTATGAATATAGATAGAAATTTAACAAAACAAACTATTTGAAGCCAGATCTGGCAGGATGTAGAAAGTGGTTTTGTTATAGGGATGGCAGTGTTGGTTCAGCATTGGAAGATCCACCCCCAAAAGTCATCATTTAAACAGAGGAAAGGAGAAAGCCATATGATCCTGTCACTAGTTGGAGAAGAAGTATTGGACTAAATTCCACAGCTGTTCATGGTAAAAGCTATCAGAGCCTAGAAGTAGAACAGAACCTTCTCAACAGGTTAAAGACATGTACTCCATACTTCCAGCAAGAATGCCTTATATAAATGGAGAGGATACAATGTTTTCTCCTTAAGGTGGGGAACAAGGGCAGATATGCTTCCTCTTTATCTGTCCATTAAACTTTGAAACCTAGTCCCCACCAAAATAGTCTGGCAATAAAATGACACGACTAGGATAGGATTGGCATGGCAGAAGCAAAATCTTTATATGTAGATAAAATGATCATCTATACAGAGAAAATACTAAGAAATCTCTAGGAGCCCCTAGAACTTGTACTTGAATTTAGCAGGATTAGAAAACACAAGGCATATATAAAAATTCAGGTCTGTGTATACTTGGTATAAATGAAGAATTGGATATTGAAATTTAAAAGTTATGTTGGAGTACAAAGGACCTAGAAAAGTTAAAAACCAAAACAGTGTTGGAAGACATTTAGTACCTAATTTTAAGACTTCTTCTAAAGCTACAGTAATCAAGGCAACGTTGGTGTAAGGAAAGATGTATAGATCATTTGAATAAAACAGAGAATCTAGAAATAGAACCACACATATATGGTCCACTGAGTTTTGAAAGATTATTTAACATTAGCATTTTATAGAATATAAACTCAATTCAAGAGCTGAGGAAGAGATAGTGGCAAACACCACTAGAACACCTGGTATCTGTATATAAAAAATTAACCTCAACCCTTTTTTTCCATACATGAAAATAACTTGAAGGGATCTATGAACCTAAATAAGAAAGCCTAAAAGTATAAAACTTGAAGAAGAAATTATAAGGGAAAATATTTATGAATTCAGGGTAGGCAAGAACTACCTAGGATACAAAAGCCATGATGTATAAAAGAAAAAAATTGATAAGTGAGATTCCATCAAAATTTAGAACTTTAAATGACATCATTAAAATGAAAAGTAGTCCTTAAACAGACCATATTTACAATACATATAACCTATGACCAGAATATATAAAGGATTCTTAGAGCTCATTAATAGACAACCCAATTAAAAAGTAGACATAAGAAGATGATAAATAGCCAGTATAACACAAGGAATGGTGTGAAACTCTAGAATCAGAAAAATACTAATCAGTACAATAATAAGATTGAATTATACACTCATTAGGGAGATGAAGTTAAAAGTTTTAAAAGCCTTGTCATCACTTTTTCTTTTTGTTGGATTCTCCCTCTTTGCGTTTAATTTGTCACGCCCAATGGATTCATTCTGCTGGGTTTTCTAGGTTGTGATCCTCATTGTCTTTTCCTAGGATATTGTCTAAAATTTTTTGGAGTGCTGATTTGGTATTCATGAAGTTCCTGAGGTGCTCTTTATCGTGAAAGAATCTTATTTCTCCATCAATTTTGAAAGACGGTTTTGCAGGGTACATCAATCTGGGTTGGAGGCTGTTTACCTTTAGGGTTTGAAATATATCACTCCAAGCTCTTCTTGCCTTGAAGGTTTGCATTGAGAAGTCTGCTATGATTCTGATGGGCTTTCCTTTGTATGTGATTTGTTTCTTTTCTCTCACTGCTTGTAGAATTTTGTTCTTCTGTTGGATTTCTGGAATCCTAAGTATTATATGCCTATGTGTAGATTTTTTTTGATTAAGGCTCGCTGGAATCCTATATGCCTCACTTATCTGTATGTCAAGTTTTTTTCCCCTCCTTGGGAAGTTTTCTGCCATCACTTCTGTGAAGAGTTTTTTTTATGTCATCTGCACTCTCTCCTCTTTCTTCATTGACTCCAATCAGTCTTATGTTATTCTTCTTTGCATCGTCTAGCAGCTGCTGGATTGATTTCTCATATGCCCTTACAATTTTAAAGCAATTTTTCTTTTCCTGATCACTAATTGCAATCTTATCTTCTATATGTGAAATTCTATCCTCACATTGATTCATTCTTCTCCGCAGACTTTTGATGGAGTTTTTAATCTCCTGGAAATCTGTTTGCATGTGTTTTATGGATTCCATTTGTTTCCTGTGTTGGGATTCCATCATGTTCCTCAGATCCTCTATTTTTTATCTGTGTCCTCTCTAGATTTATTAATCATGTCTTGCACCATGAGCAAAATCTTTGCTGTTATCTGAGTAATTATTTCTGATTTCATTTTTCCCAGATCCTCTTTTGTTGCCAGTTCAGAGACTCCATGTGGTTGAGTATCAGATTGTTCCATCTCGTTTCCCTTTGGGGTTGCTGTAGGTGATCCAGAAGTCTGTTTTTTGAGGCTTGTTTATGTGTCTTCTCATTTCCATGGGAGGGGGTGCTTCTGGCGCCCATGCGGCTCACCTTCTCTGCCCTAGGAGCTTGGGATGGCTGCGGGGGAGCTTCCTTCCAGGTCCTGGGACCGGCTCAGTTTCTCTGTCCTAGGAGCCTGGGATGGAGGCGGGGAGCTTCCGTGTGGGTGCTGGGACCAGCTGAGCTTCTCTGCCCTAGGAGCCTGGGATGGAGGCAGGGAGCTTCCCTCCGGGTGCTGGGACGGGCTCACCTTCTCTGCCCTAGGAGCCTGGGATGGCAGCGGGGGAGCTTCCTTCTGGGTGCTGGGACCGGCTGAGCTTCTCTGCCGTAGGAGCCTGGGATGGAGGCGGGGAGCTTCCTTCCAGGTTGCTCCATCTATTTTAAAGGAAAGTTTTGCTGGAGAAGTTAATCTGGGTTGCAAGTTGTTTGTTTTTAGGGCTTGAAATACTTCACTCTAAGCTCTTCTAGCCTTTAAAGTTTATGTTGAGAAGTCTGCAGTAATTCTAATAGATTTACCTCTATATGTGTTTTGTTTTGGTTTACTTTTCTCTGACTGTTTTTAAAATTCTAGTTTTTTGGTTGTATATCTGGCAGTTTAACTATGATTTTTTTTTTTTTTTTGGTACCAGGGATTGAACTTGGGACCTTGCGCTTGCGAGGCCGGTGGAGGCACCATTGAGTTAAATCTCCGGCCCTTGACTATGATATCTTGATGAGTTTGTCCCATCATAGTTGTTTAGTGTTCTGGAAGCATTGCTTACTTGTACGCTGAGTTCTTTTCTCATATTTGGGAAATCTATTATAATTTCTGTAAAAAAATTAATTAATTCCATCTGTGCTATCTTCTAGTTTTTCTCTTAACTCCACTTAGCCTTAGGTTGGTCTTAGTGTTGTCTGTAGCTACCAGATGGTTTTTTTCTTGCTCTGTTCTATTTTTTGTAGCCTGAGTACTTTGTCATAATTTACCATTTTGCTCTCACTTTCAGATTTTTTCTTCACATTGGTCATTTCTGCAATTTATGAATTCTAAATGTTTTTGTACTTCTGATATTTCTTCTGATATCTTTTCATTGATTCTGAATCTTAGGTTAACTTGTCATTCATGTTTTGAACAATTTTGGTCAGCTCTTTCAATTTTTTATTTGTTTTCTATTTGTTTTATTTATTTCAGTACTTGTTTCCTCCATGTCCACATTGGGCATTTTGAGTGATAATTCCATAAACTTTTGGGTCATGACCTCCTTGACCTCACCAAGTTTCTTCATCTGTTCTTTAAACAATTCACAGTTCCACTACCATATGTTTGCTTTACTCTCCATTGGTGCCTGCTAGATCTGCCTTGGGAAAGTTGGGGAACCTTGGAGGCCTTTTGTTGCTTTGTTTTCTCGTGTTCCTGTGTGTATCTATATATAAATATACATTTTTCCTCCCTTTGGATCTGAAGGTTGAGGTCTAGTAAAGTGAGTAGAGATTGTAGTTGATGTGAAGGTCTTTTTAGTTAGATTCTGTCTTTTGATGATGTTTGTTGCTTTATTTGCCAAGAGAGAGTGTTCACCCCTTCAGCTATTTAATTTAATTGATTTGGGCCCTGATACTGTGTTGTGAGGAGGGAATTTCTACTGGTATAAAGGCATCAACAAATCCAACCATACGTCGCTTATGTAAGTTATATACTACACTTACACCCTTTGTCCATACCCTTATACCACATTGTTTTTACTAGTCTAAGATACAGAGGGAGAAGGGATGGGAAGAGATGAAAGGATGGGTGAAAGAGGTATGTGAATCAGGGGGAGAGGCAAATAGGAGAAATAATAATAGGCAAAAAGAAAATTGAACAGGGGGTCGGGTTCTGCTGGACATCTTTTATATTTCGAATGCAGGGTTAGTATTGAGGATTTAGAGACAATACTTCTGTTGGGGTGGGATATAGGGGGAGGGAGATGTAATTTGGTGTTGAGGATAGCTCCTTCTGATTTATTTGTGTGTCTCCTAAGGTGGAGAAGCAGCTAGGGATGCAAGGGGCTAGGTAAAATAAGAAAGAAAGATTAGGCTAGAAAGTTAATACAGGGTGCATGGGTGGGGGTGACTGAGAAAGATCAGATTATAAGAAAAAATCTTGATGGGAATTTAAAAAGTGAGAGAAGTAAAAAATAAGCAAGTAGCATTGCTAACGTGCTAGAATTGGCAAAAAGGTTTGGGAGAAGAAAAGAAACTACTAATCAATGCAGAAAGGGGAGCAGGAGGGCAAAGTAATAACAAAGATCCAGTGGAGAGCCAGTTCTAAAGCTCCAACAAGAGCTCATACATGCAATTTCCATATGTTCGCTGTGCTTTGTAGCCTGTGTGTCTACAAGTTCCCTTCTTGTCTTAGTTGTGGTCTGTTTACATGAAGCCACATGAATTTCCTTCCCCTTTTCAGTGTTTCCCCCTTTGGCCTGCAGGCTGAATCTGGTGTCCATTGTTGGTCACTTGTGCCCAAAACATATGTAAGCAGGCCTTCATTTCATAAAGTAAATTTGCCTCAGGTATGCCCAAAAAGACCACTCCCTTGGTTATATGAGAGAGTCCCAGTGTTTGTTTCTTTTTTTCCAGGGCTGCACAAAATGAAGCATAAAACAGTGTTAATATGTGACTGGCCTTTGGCTTAGTAGCTTCAGTAAATCCATAAAGTAAGATTGATTAAGAATAATAGCATTTTGTTTGGCTAAAAAATGTTTGGGATTTTGACTTTGAGTTTTTTGTTTTTAATAACAAGGAATGTGGTTTTGCTATGTTGAACATGTAATTCAAACAGTTGAAAACAAAAGATACCTTGGTGATTATTCTTAGAGCTTAAAGTAAAAACCATTGGCAGTTCAACAAACACAACCTTTATAACATGTTATATTTCCACTTTTCTTGAACAAGAATATGAGGCTATTGGCAGTCTTTGTTTAAAATATATATAATCTACATAAATGGTACTGGCTGCTGTATAGGTCTCCAAACCCAGAGACTGTCCTGGCAGCTGGTGTGCAGAAACCCTCTTAACTAAAGCTCCTTAACGAAGTTGTCTAAAGGGAAACCAGGCTTATACTTCCTTGCTGTCTTAGTTTTACACCAAAAGGTTCTCTTTTTGATTATAACCTTTAAAGGATGGGAAGAGGACTGGCAGGAAAACTTGGCATTTACCTGGTAGGTAAAGCCAGGGAAAATCAAAAAACAATGGGATGCATTGAATTCTATGTTCTGTAGTTCTACCATCATACTAATTCACTCAGAAGGGACTCATTTTAAATTTAGTATTTAATATTAAAAGGAACAGGCCGGGGCCCAGGGATTTAGCTCAGTGGCATCGCACCTGCCTTGCAAGTGCAAGGTCCTGAGTTCGATCCCTTGTACTGGATAAATGAATGAATGAATGAATGGAACAGGCCTAGAGCAACTGCATCTACCCCTGAGAAGCAGTCATGGATTGAGACCTATTGTATTTTTTAAGTGGTTATAGGGATGTCCAGGTGTTCTGATTTAAAGATTGCTTCTTACGTTAGGAAATTATATCCTGTTCTGAGGTTTACTGTAGTAATATTCAGTCCTAGGGAATGGTACTGCTGGTTCCATTAATCACTTTATAGGCTGGTTATACTGACACAGGCCTCATGATTTATTTGCACTGTACCATAGCAGGAATGGCAAATACATAAGTTATACATGGTCTCTGGGATGGCCCTGTAACTGGGAAACTTCCAAAATTTTATAAACTGAAGTAGGAAAGTGCCATAGTACCTCCTGTCATGTCCAGGAGATCTCTTCCTCCTTTATGGGACTTAGAGTTCTAGAGCTGTTTAAGTTCAGCATCCTTGTTGGAATATCACAATTGACTTTTTTGTATACTGTTTTAGTCTATCCAATCTTTGACCCATTGTTTACAGATCTAAAAAATAGCTTTGAAGTGTACTTTAGTAGTGTTGTCAGTAATATTTTCTCTAGAATTCATTTCTGCAACGTGAAATTGACTTGAAATTTTTAAATTGTTGCCTATATGCTTTTTCAAGCAGTTTTTATGTTTTTGAAATTACTAAATTGATCTACTAAGCCAGTAATTAGTCACCCTGTTTTGTATTTAAGTTATGATTGCCAGTGCTGTCTTACAATAAGATTTCTTCCTAGCTCTTTGAAATTCACTGATTTCCTTAGTACTAATAAACAGATGCTGTTTAAATTACTCTTAGATTTATATGGGGAAGTCAAAATTGACATAAAGTAGACGATATAGTAAACCACATTTTCTTCTTCTTCCTTTTCTCCTCCTCCGCCTCCTCCTCCTCCTCCTCCTCCTCCTCCTCCTCCTCCTCCTCACCTTGTGCCCCTCTTCTCTGGACCTTGTGCTTGCGAGGCAGGCAGTAGAACCACTGAGCTAAATCCCCAGCCACATTTTCTTCTTAATTTGAATGAAACAGCCTGTTCTGTTTATTTTGAGGTCATTGTAGATGCATATTTAAGTGTAAGAAATTACATAAAGAGATCCTATGAACTCTTTAGCCACCCCTCCCCCCATGGTAACATCTTATAAAGCCAAGATGTGATATTGTATATGTCACAACTTGATATTAACACTGATATTGTTATGGTATAGAACATTTCTGTTACCGCAAAGATGCCTTTTTATATTCATACCCACTTCCTTGTATACCTAGCACTTCCCTGTCTCAGCAACCATAAAGCTATTTTCTATATCTATTATTTTGTCATTTCAAAAATGCCTATGAATGAAATCATACAGTGTGTAATATTTTGGCATTGACAGTATTTACTCTAAGTCTCTGGAGATCTATTCAGGTTATTGGATTATCAATAGTTCTTTCCTTTTTACTGTTGAGTAATAGTCTAGGGTATGAATGTACCACATGTGGGACATCTGAATAGTTTCCAGGATTTGATTATTACAAGTAAGCTTCTATAAATACTTACGTACAGGTGTCTGTATAAACTGAAAGTTTCATTTGTCTGGAGTAATCCCCAGGTCTCAGTTGCTAAGTCATACTGTAGTTCCATCTGTTATTTATTTATTTATTTATTTATTTATTTATTTATTTTTGGTACCAGGGATCAAACTCAGGACCTTGCACTTGCAAGGCAGGCGTTGGAACCACTGAGCTAAATCCCTAGCCCCCATATGGAATTTTTTTAAAAACTACTAAATTCTTTTCTAGAGTGGCTACATTGAATTACATTACCAGTCACAGTGTAAGTGATCCTGTTTTTCTACATCCTCACCAGCATGTGGCTAGTTACTCTAATAGGTTTATATTGATATCTCATTGTGGTTTTAATTTATATTTCCCTAATAGGGAATGATGTTGATCATGTAATTATTTGCCATCTGTATTTGCTTTATTGTGAAATTGTTTTGCTTATTTTCTAATTGAATTTTGGTTTTGACTTCCTTTTTTGTTTTAATTTCTTTTAAAAATTTTTTATTAGCACATTTTCAGTACATAATGATTACATTCATCGTGCAGAGTTGGTACATGTACATAACACATCTTCATTCTTTTTATATCTCCTTCCCCTCCCCCACCATGCCCCTTCCCCCCATCTCTTGGTCCTCTTCCCATTGCAAAATCCCTATCTCCATTTTTCTTATTATCTTTTATTTTGCTCTTTAATTTATGTATACTTATATGAGTTTCTCATATAAGAGAAACCATGTGATATTTAAACTTATGTGTCTGAATTATTTCACTTAACATTATGGTCTCAAGGTGCATCCATTTACCTAAAAATGTTGCACGTTTATCCTTTACGGCAGAGTAGTACTCGATTGTATATAAAAACCACATTTTCTTTATCCATTCACCCATTGATAGGCATCTGGGCTATTTCCAAGATTTAGCTATTACACATTGTTGTGCTATAAACATGGGTGTGCATATATCACCTTGGTATGATGCCTTTAACTCTTTCAGGAAGATACCAAGAAGGGGAATAGCTGGGTCAAATGGAACTTCTACTTCTAGTTTTTTGAGGAATCTTCATATTGATTTCCATAGTGGTTGCACGAATTTACAACAACCCTACCAACAGTAGAGAAGAGTTCTTTTTCCCCACAGCCTCTCTAGCATGTTACTGGTTGATTTCTTGATTATAGCCATTCTTTATGGAAGGAGAATGAGAATCTCAGTGTTGTTTTAATTTGCACTTCTCAAATGGCCAGAAATGTTAAACATTTTTTCATATATTTATTTGCTGTTTGTACTTCTTCATCTGAGAAGTGTCTGTTCATTTCAGGTGCCCATTTTTGGATTGGGTCTTTAAATTTGGAGGGATCTAATTTTTTTTAGTTTGTTATGTATTCTGGATATCAGTCCTTTGTCTGAAGAATAGCTGGCAAAATTTTTTCTCACTCCGTGGGTTGTCTCTTCACTCAGTTGGTGGCTTCTTTTGCTGTGCAAAATCTTAATATGATGAGATCCTAGTAGTTGATTCTTTGTAATATTTCCTGCACAATCAGAGTTTTGTTCATAAAGCCTTTGCCTACACCTTATGTCTTCAAGAGTTTTACATATCTTCCAGCAGGTTGTGTTTGTTTTAATATTTAGATCTTTGATCCATTTCGATTTTAGTTTAGTAGTACATGGTGGACATGATGAGAAACACAGGTCTAGGTTTAATCTTCAGCATGTGGAAAGCCAGTTTTCCCAGAACCATTTACTAAAAGAGACACTCTTTCTTCCAGTGAAGGTGTTTGGCCCCCTTTTCAAAGATAAAGTTGCTGAGTGTGTTTGGAGTTGTTTCTGCATCTTCTATTCTGTTCCATTGATCCTTGGGTCTGCTTTGTTTTGTTTTGTTTTTGTTTTTTGCCAGTATCATGCTGTTTTTATCACAGTAGCTTTGTAGTATAATTTCAAGTTAGGAATTGTGATATGCCCTGCCTTGCCTTTGTTGCCCAGAATTGCTTTTGCTATTCTAGGTCTCTTCTGGTTCCATATAAATTTCAGGGTTATTTTCTCTAGTTCTCTGAGGTATGGTATTGGTATTTTGATTGGGATTGCATTAAATCAGTATATCAGTTTTGGAAATAGGGCCATTTTCACTATATTGGCCCTGTATGTTCAAAAACAAGGGATAGCTTTTCATTTTTTTAAATATACTCTTCAGTCTCCTTTTTTCAGAGTATTGTAGTTTTTGATGTAAACATCTTTTACTTCGTTAGATTGATTCCTAAGTACTTCATTTTTCTTGATGTTATTATGAAAGGTGTAGTTTCCCTAATTTCTCTCTCAGTGAGTTTTTTTTATTCCTGTATGAAAATGCTATTGATTTTTTTGAGTGTTGACTTTGTATCCTGCTGCACTGCCAAATTTGGTTATTAAAGCTAAGAGTCTTTTGGTGGAGTTTTTGGGGTTTTCTACATAGAGTATCATATCATCTGCAGATAATAATTATATAACTTCTTCCTTTCTTATCTTTATTCCTTTTCTTTCTTTCTCTTGTCTTAACTGCTCTGACCAATGTTACTAGAGCTATATTGAACAGGAGTGGTGATAGTAGGCATCCTTGTCTTCTTCCTCATTGTACAGCAAAGGCTTTTGGGGTTTGTCCATTTAGTATGATGTTGGCTGTTGGTTTGTCATAGGTGGCTTTTATCAGATTGAGATAAAGACTTCCTATTCTAATATTCTGTAGAGTTTTGTCATAATGGGTGTAGGACTTTGTCAGATGCTTTTTTCTGCATTTATTGAGATGATCATGTGATTTTTTGTTCTTGCTTCTGTTAATGTGGTGTATTACCTTTATTGATTTACATATGTTGAACCATCCCTGCATCCCTGGGATGCATCCTACTTGGTCGTGGTGTGTAATCTTCTTGATGATTTGTTGCATTCTGTTTGCCAGTATCTCACTGAGGTTTTGTGCATCGGCGTTCATGAAGGAGACTGGCATGTAGTTCTGTTTTTTTGTTGGATCCTTGTCTGGTTTTGGTATCAAGGTAATGCTTGCTTCCAGGAATGAGTTTGGGAGTATTCCTTCCCTTTCAATTTCATTAAAGAATTTGAGGAGTAGTGGCATTAGACCTTCTCTAAAGTTCTTAGAGAATTCGGCAGTGAATCTATCAGGACCTGAGCTTCTCTTTGTTGGTAGTTTTTAAATTACTTCTTCAATTTTACTGACTGATACTGAGTTATTGGAATTTTTATATCTTCTTGATTCAGCTTTAGTAATTCATATTTATCTAGGAATCTGTCCATTTCTTCTGTATTTTCCATCTTATTAGAGTACAGGTTCTTTTTTATTTCCCCTATTAAGTTTATTGGTACATTTTAGGAATAAAATTCATCGTTGGGTGCTTGTACCATTACATGAGTATCTTGGTTCTTATTTTTTTCCCCTTCCCCTGCCCTCCCTTCACCTCCTACACCCTTCCCTATTTGCAAAGATTTTGTTTCCATTTTTTTCCTTTTCTCATGTTTTTTCTTTTCCCTTCTTTCCTTTCCCCTACCCCTCCCACTTCCCCTGCTCCTTTAGACCTTTACATCCTATTACACAATATCAGTTATACATTTTTTTAAATTACAATATCAAGATCTAGGAGACATTACCACAGATTTTACAGAATTTAAAAGGATATAGAAAGCATATTTCAAAAATCTGTTTTGAAATAAATTTGACAACTTCTAAGAAGTACCTTGGAAGACAAATTAATGAAACTAACTGTGGAGGAAATATAAAATTTGAATAGCACCTATTAAAGAAAGTATATTCCTAGCTTGAAAACCTACGTATAGGACAACAGGCTCATATACATTTTAACTGACAAATTATACCAAACATTTAAAGCAGAAAAAAAAAAAGGAGCACTTCTCCCCTCATTTTAGGAAATCAACATTATGCTAATCCTAAAACTGGATAAAGATAATAGAAGAAAAAAGTAGGAACATAGATAGAAATTTGTTTAATAAAACAAACTATTAGAAGTCAGATGTGGCAGTATATAGAAAGTGGTTTTATTATAGGGATGGCAGTGTTGGTTCAGCATTGGACGATCCACCCCCAAAAGTCATCATTTAAACAGAGGAAAGGAAAAAGCCATATGATCCTGTCACTAGTTGGAAAAAAAGTATTGGACTAAATTCCACAGCTGTTCATGGTAAAAGCTATCAGGAACCCAGAAGTAGCACAGAACCTTCTCAACAGATTAAAGACATGTAGAGTATAGGTTCTTGAAATAGGTATTTATGATCTGGATATCTGCAGGGTCCATTTGCCCTTTTTCGTTCCTAATTGCAGGGATTTGGGTCTTTTCTTTCCTTTTTTTTTTTTTTAATAAGATTGGCTAAGCGTTTTGTCTGTTTTATTTAATCTTTCAAAGAACCAACTCTTCAGTTCATTGGTGCTTTGTATTGTTAGTTGCTTGCTTCAGCAACACATATACTAAAATTGTATTGTTTTGTTAGTCTCAGTTGCATTAATTTCTGCTGTGATCTTTATAATTTTTAGAAGCTTGAGGTTCAATGTTAGGTTATTTATTTGAGCTTGCTCTGTTTATCTGATGTGGGAATTCATTGTTATAAGTTTTCCTCATAGGACTCCTTTCTTTGCATCTCATAAGTTCTGGTGTGTTGTATTGGCATTATCATTTGATTGTAGAAGCTGTCTAATTTCTTCAATTTTATCTGTGACCCATTGGTTGCTCAGGAAAGTGCTGTTTAATTTTCATGTGTTTATGAAGTTTTTGTGGTTTCTTTTCCCATTGATTTTCAATGTCATTGCAATATGATCTGATAATATGGATTAGGTAATTTCAGTTCCTTTGCATTTACTTAAGCAAATTCTATGAGGTAGTATGTGGCCTGTTTTGGAAAACATCCCATGTGCTGCTGCTAATAAGAATGTGTATTCTATTGTGGGGTGGAACTCCCTGTAGATATCTACTAAACTCCATTTGTTCAAAGGGTTGGTTGAGCTCTGATATTTCTTTGTTGATTTTTTTTTGTCTAGTTAATCTATTTGTAACAGTGAGGTATTGAGGTCTCCTCATTACAACTATATTAGTGCTTATTTGATTTTTCTTATCCATTAATGTTTGTTTTATATAGTTGGGTACTCTGTATTTGGTGCATATATATATTTATGATTATTATCTCTTCCTTTTGGATTGTTCCTTTAACAAGTTTGTAGTGGCCTTTGTCTCTTCTGATCAGTCTTGCCTTGAAATACACTTTGCAAAGTGTCAGCCTTTTGGAGAGGCTGATTTGCTGCTGTTTTCTGCTCTGCCATCTTCCAGGAAGTCCTTTTTTTCCATTCTGTATGTTGTCTCTTCGCTTTGTTGGTTGTTTACTCGGCTGTGCAAAAGCTTTTTAATATGATATAATCTCATGTGTTGATTCTTGATGTTATTTCTTGTACCATTGAAGTTCTGTTTAGAAAGTCATAGCATAGCCTACACCTGTGTCTTCAGGAATTTTACCTATTTTATCTTCCAGCCAGTTAAGTGCTACTGTTTGGGGGAGGGGGGGGTTGTTTTGTTTTGGTTTTGGTACTGGGGATCAAACTCGGGACCTTGTGCTTGCAAAGCAGGTGGCAGAACCAGTGAGCTAAATCCCCGGCCCAAGTGCTTCTGTTTTAAGATTTAGTTCTTTGACCCATTTTGATTTTAGTTTAGTGTATGGTGAGAGATATGGGTCTAGCTTCAGTCTTCTCCAAGTGTATAGCCCAGTGATGACAAACCATTTAGAGCTTTCGTTGGTAACAAACAACCAGCAGCAGCATGCATGCCATAGGTTCACCACCGCTGATATAACCTGTTTTCCCAACGCTGTTTGTTAAAGAGGCTATCTTTCCTCCAGCATAAGATCTTTGGCCCCTTTGTCAGAGATAGATAGCTAAGTGTTCCTGGAGTTGTTTCTCCATCCTCTATTCTGTTTCACTGATCCACACGTCTGTTTTTGTGCCAGTACCATGCTGGGTTTTCTTTTTATCTTTGCAGCTTTTTAATATAATTTTAAATCTGGGATTGTGATGCCTCCTGCTTTTCTTTTGTTGCCCAGGATTGCTTTTGCTATTCTGTATCTCCTCTACTGCCATATGAATTGTTAGGACTGTTTTCTCTAGTTCTGTGATGAGAATGCTATTGGTATTTTAATTGAAAGTTCATTAGATGTGTGTATCAGTTTTTGTCTATTTTCACAATATTGATTCTGCATATTTTGCTGTTAAATGTTGAGAGTTTTCTATATTCTAGATCCTACTCCCGTCAGATATGTTGTTCTCAAATATCTTCTCTACCTTTTCATCCTCTCAATAAAACTTATAACTAATTGTGACTTCAGTTTTTTAACTAATTAGATTTGTACTCTATTCACATAAAAATTGAGCAAAAAGTACAGAGAATTTCCATGTACTTTGTTCCCACACATATCCCCAATATCTCCTGGTATCAACATCTATCAGAATGGTATGTTTGTGCCAATTACTGAACCTATGTTAATACATCACGCATCATGGATCATTCTTGGTGGCATACATTCTCTAGGTTTTGACAAGTACGTAATGATTTGCATCTGTCATTGAAGTGTTATATGAGTAGTTTTACTGCCCTAAAAATCCTCTGTGCTCTGCTTATACATCCCTCCATACTTCTGACAACCACTGTTCTTTATTATTTCACATCATTGCCTTTTCCAGAGTGTTGAATAGTTTAAATCATACAGTATGTGGCCTTTTCAGATTGGCTTTTTAAAATAATATATGCACCTAAGGTTGCTTCATGTCTTCTTGTGACATAATCTTTCATTTCTTTTCAACACAGAATAATATTCTATTGTCCGGATGTATCATTTATTTTCCCATTCATCTGTTGAAAGGCATCTTGATTGCTTCCAAGTTTTGGCCATTATAAATAAAGCTTTTATAAACATCATGTGTGGGTTTCTGTATGGACATTAAGTTTCTGGCTCCTTTGGGTAAGCATGTGTTTAAGTTTGTACAAAACTATCAGTTTTCCAAAGTGGCTGTACCACTTTGCATTCTCACCAGCAGTGAATAACAGTTCTTGTTGTTCCACCTTCTTACCATAATTTGGCAGTGTTAGTATCTTGGACTTTAGGCATTCTCATAGGTATATATTTGTGTCTCATGTCTTTAATTTTCATTCCTCTGATGACATGATGTGGAGCATTTTTCATGTGCTTATTCACTATCTGTATATAACTTAGGTGAGGTTACTGTTAAAGTCTTTGGTGCATTTTTTTAACCATCTTATTTCTTATTGTTGATTTTTTAAGTGTTCTTTGAATATTTTGGATACTAGTCCCTTACTGGATCTATCTTTTACAAATACTTTCTCTCAGTTCGTGGCTTATCCTCTCATTCTCTTGATGTTTTAAAAATCTAACACATATTATTTATAAAATGTACATTCTTTTTCAACAAAAATTTCTATACTAAAAAGACATGTTTAAATTAAACAATATAAAATTCTGTTTTAGTGAAGGAACATTTTTTAAATTAATTTTATTGGTACATTTTAGATATATAATATAATGACATTCATCACTGGGATCTTGTACCTTTACAAAATCTATCTTGGTTCTTATTTTTGACCCATTCCCCTGCCCTCCCTTCAACTCCTTCTCCCCTCCCTCATTTGCAAAGACTTCGTTTCCATCTTTTGTATTAATTCCATCCCCTTCTTTCCTTTCCCCTACTTCTCCTACTTCCCCTTCCCCTTTTCCCCTTTTCTTCCTATTTCACATTATCTATTACACCTTTTAGTCCTTATTTACACTTTCAGCTTCTCACACCAGAGAAACTATTTGGTATTTACACATGTGTGTCCTGTTTATTTCACTTAAGAGTATGGCCTCAATATGCATCCATTTAGCTATAAATGTCTCTAATTTCTCGTTCTTTATGGCTGAGTAGTACTTCATTTTATTTAAAAAACAACATTTTCTTTATCCATTCTCCAGTTGATGGACACTTGGGCTGCTTCCAAGTTTTAGCTATTACAAACTGTGCTGCTGTGAACATGGGTGCACATATATCACTATGGTATGATTCTTTTAATTCTTTGGGGAAGATATCCAGCAGGGGAATAGCAGGGTCAAATGGGACTTCCAATCCTAGTTCTTTGAGATATCTCCATACTGATTTCCACAGTGGTGGCACCAGTCTACACTCCTACCAGGAGTGGAGCAGGGTTCCTTTTTCCCCAACACAGTCCCTTACTATTTTTAAGAAAATTTTGTTTTCCTGGTCACTAATTACAATCCTGTCTTCTGTATCTGAAATTCTGTCCTCACATTGGCTCATTCTTCTGCATAAACTTTCTTTTCTTTTATTGGTACATTTTAGGTATACATTTACATTTATCATTGGGTGCTTGTACCTGTACATGATGTATCTTATTTTTTCCCCCATTACCTATGTGCCCTTCACTCCCTCCACCCTTCCCTATTTACATAGATTTCGTTTCCATTTTTTTTCTTTTCTCATAATTTTTCCTTTCCCTTCCCTTTCCCCTTCCCTTCCCTCCACCACTACACCTTTGGACCTTTTCCAGTTTCAAATTATCAGTTATTCATTTTAATCCTTATTTACACTTTCAGTTTCTCATACTAGAGAAACTATTTGGTATTTACACATGTGTGTCCTATTTATTTCACTGAAGAGTATGGCCTCAATATGCATCCATTTAGCTATAAAGGACTAGTTTCTCATTCTTTATGACTGAGTAGTACTCCATTTTATAAAAAAACCACATCTTTATCCAGTTTCCACTTGATGGGCACTTGGCCTGTTTCCAGGCTTTAGCTATTACAAACTGTGTCACTATAAACATGGGTGCACATATATCGTTTTGATAAGATTCTTTTAATTCTTTGGGGAAGATACCCAGCAGGGGAATAGCTGGGTCAAATGGGACCTCTATTCCTAGTTCTTTGAGATATCTCCATACTGATTTCCACAGTGGTTGCACCAGTCTGCACTCCCACCAACAATGGAGAAGGGTTCCTTTCTCTCCGCACTCGCGCCAGCATTTGTTATTGGTTGATTTCTTGATAGCATCTGCTGCATAAACTTTCAGTGGAGTTTTTAATCTCCTGGAAATCTGTTTGCATCTGTTTTATGGATTCCATTTGTTTCCTATGTTGGGATTCCATCATGTTCCTCAGCTTCTCTATTTTTTTTTTAATCTGTGTCTGCTCTAGATTTATTAATCATGTCTTGCACTATGGGCACAATCTCCGTTGTTGTCTGAGAAATTATTTCTGATTTCATTTTTTCCAGGTCCTCTTTCGTTGCCAGTTCAGGGAGTCCAGGTGATTGAGTGTCAGATTGTTCCATCTCATTTCCCTCTGGAGTTGCCTTTGGTGATCTGGAAAACTGCTTTTGAGACTTATTTATGTGTCTTCTCATTTCAGCAGATGCAACCTCCTGTGCCTTTGTTGAGGCAACCTTTTGCTCACCCAGTGGTCTTCAATTCTCAGCAATCCACTGAGCGGCCTTTTCTCTGCTGCTCACCAGTGTACCAGTTCCTAGGTTCAGAATGGTTACCTTTTGGATCCCTGAGCAGACCTGTTGTCTGGGTGAGCATCTGGCTGGGGCCTGTGCACACTTGGGATGGTATCTAGGTGTGGCTCTGGCTAGGGCCTGCCGCCCTATGTAGCTGTTGTCTGGGAGGGCCTTTGGCTGGGGGCTGTGCATCCCAGTCCCTGGTGTCTGAGCAGATTTCTGGCTAGGGCCTCCAAGCACTTACCAATGATATCGGGCAGGCCTCTGGCTAATGCTTGTGTACCTGTGCAGCTCTTTTCCAGATGGGCCTTTGGCTTGGCCCTGTGTGCCCACACTGCTGGGCTTGGGGCAGGGCCCTGGCTGGATCTGCCTGCAGCCACACCGCTCTGGTCCACACTGCTGCTTGCCAGGATCTGCACACATTTACCCTGAAGGAACATTATTAATGAAGTATAAAGGAAGGAACTTCCAGGTGGATACGATTAACCACTTGAATTGTAGAGGGCTTATTTTCCAATTTGACTTTTAAGTTATATTCACAAATAACCTTTTAAAATGAAACAGTTCTTTTTCTTTTTTCCTTGTGGTTTAACTATTGATAAATAGCCACTTTGCCTTGCAGTACTCTCAGGGCTTACCAGGCTTCATTATGCCACCCTTTTTCAGTTACCTAGAGCATAACGTAAGTTGTTCAATAAAACTTTTATTCAGTATACTTGAGCTTGGGGAAGAACTAAATTAAGCCATAGTACCTTGGTCACATTTTTGAGATACAGTTGTGCTATACTAAACAGACATAATAATGTTACCATATATTCAAAGGAGAATTATTTGGAAACATGAATAAATTTAACATAAAGATAGCTTTGAGGATCAGTTTTACAAAGTCATTTTCTGAGAGTTAAAGATTATCCAAGCCAGCATAGATTGCTTTAGGACAGCATTCTAGAGATTAGGAGAGTTCTGTCTCATTAAAAGTGTTTAAGCATAGGCTGGAAGTCCACTTGGCAGTAATGTAATAGAACAAAATCCAACAATGATTTTCATCTATAAGCCCTCATGTTAAGTGCATATGTTTCCAGTTTGTTTGTTTTTTTTCCTGTAGAATCCTCAAAGACTTATTTTAGATCTTTCCACTCTTTTCGCTGCTGTTTACTTCCCCTTCCTTTTTAGTGTGGCTTCTGCTGTCAGCACTGAAACTACTTTCCAAGGCAACCGGTAACTTTCTAAAAGCTAAATCCCATGGAAATTTTGCATCTTTGTCTTGACCATCTCATTTCTTGAAACTTACTTTCTTTGACTTCCAAGAGACCACTCTCTCCTTTTTTTCTATTACCTGAAAGACTACTCTCCTTTTATTTATAATTTCTCATCCACCAGTGTTGTACCCCCTCCGTTATCTTGCTGATCTCCTGCACTCCTGTGATTTCAGTTATCTTTATGCTGATTATTCTCATGTTCATCTTTAATTCAGACCAGTGCCAGACATAGAAATGCTGACAAGGTATCTCTCCTTCCAAAATCATAGGGTTGTAGTAAGTATTCAATCACTTAATCCATGTAAGGTGCCAAGTGTTGTATCTGGCCCTATTGTAATAATGCTAGCAACATTAATTATAGTGGATTTTTACCCTGTACATTCATGATCTGTTACCCATTCTCTTATCTTTAAATCACCATTTTCCAAACTGCTTTCTGGAATACTAGTATCCCTCAAGGTGTTAATAGATGTTTCACTCAGGGGGGAAAAAAAAAAACAAGTAGAGTTCCATGGTTAGTTAATTTTAGCAAATGCTTTATATTAGGGATGAAAAATTTTTCAGTAAAGGACCAGATGGTAAATTTATTGGGCTTTGTGGGCCATTCAGTTTCTGTCACAAGTAATCAAATCTATTGTAATACTAAAGCAAACCAAAAATACATGTAAACAAATAAGCATGTTTGAGGGCTGGGGATTTAGCTCAGTGGTTCCACCACCTGCCTTGCAAGCACAAGGAACCAAGTTTGATCCCCGTACCAAAAAAAAAAAAAGCATGTTTGTTTTCCATTAACATTTTTGACACAAATTAAAATTTCACAAAACATTATATATCGTATTGTCATAAAAATATTTTCTTAAGTTTTCCAGCCATTTAAAAATGTTAAACCATTCTTCACTCTTAGGCTGTACATAAACAGGTAGTGGGTCAGATCTGGTTCCAGATGGTACTTTGCCGAAGCCTGATTAACATATACCCTCCTGTTGAAGATGTATAGTTACACCATAAAAAGCTCTTCTGTTTTACAGCAGTGCTGTTAGGACAAGTGTTCCCCAAATAAAAGATATATTTGACCATTCAAATCTTTTTTCATAGGGCATTTGTTTCTATCACTTACTACATTTCCATGGGAGGCATTTTGGAGAAATGCTGACCTGGAGGGTAATTATGTTTGTGCTAGTGTTGAAATTTGGACTATGAAGCAGACTGGAATTACCAAGAGAAAGCATCTGGTCTCTATTATACTTAGCTCTGATCACTGACCTACCTGGCCACAGGCAGAATGGAAAACTGAATTAGCTCAATGAGGAAGACACTAATAAGGCACTATAGTTGAGTTACAGATCAGCTGAATTGAAGGTGGATATGATAAAGTTCAGAGATTAGATATGTCATATAGTGTTGGCTGTCTTAAGAGATCAAGACACAGCTTTTGATTGTGCTAGGAAGTAAAAATCTGAATGCCATAACACCCTGCCATTCTTCTAGCAAATGTCATAGCAAACAGACCTAGAATGCAATGAGAACTAAAGAAATGACAAGCTTGCCCCTGGGTAGCATAGTGTAGACAGCTGGTCTTGATGTGTTATCCATTGAGACTGGAAAAGGTTAGGTAAACAGTGGGACAGTGACAAAGTATAGGAATTAATAGCTGAAAACAGTCAATAATTCTTAAAGTAATTACTGAAGTAAATGGAGGCATTCTGGAGTTTGCATTCTGAGAAACAATATAAGAAGACTTTGTTTTTGTTTAGAAAGACTTCCTAAAGAGAACAAGACAAAAAGAAAATAACAAATGTACCCCCAAAGTGTACATATATAACAAATGTTCCTTAATTTGAAGAGACTACTTCTGCATATGGGAAGATTTTATTCTGAAATTTTGGGTTCATCTTAGGCTACCAAACATAAGGCAGAAAGGACATATGTATATAGTAAAGACAATAGGAAAGAAAAGGCTTCTGTAAATCTTTTTATGCAAACCACCCCCAGATGTTACTGCAAACCTACCACTTAGCTTCATCTCTTAGATACATATTAAGTTTTGTTCACCCACCCACCCCCAACCCTGCCTCCAGAATTCTGACACACATCTGTGAATTTAAGACAAAATGTACTGGGGATTTTGAATGGATTTGAGCAAATCCCCAACAGAAACTCCCTTGGTTTTCTAGTATTTTATGTGTTATGTACATGTACCAACTCCCCATGATGAATGTTAACATTATATATTGCACATATGTACTAATAGAAATAAATTTTTTAAAATTTAAAAATGTTTAAAAGCAAAATGTAGAAAACAGAGATCCTAAGTTTGTCTGTCTTATGATAGCTCTTTTCACAAAGATGAGAGAAAGTTTGCCCTTGTATGTATTACAAGATGTTGTAAACCATATATATATATCGTTTGTGGGATAGAGGCAGATGTAAAATCTTCTCTGCATAATATTTCTGGAATCCAGTAACAGTCATATTGCAAGTGTCTGCAGCATCATCAGGATTTAAGAGTTTAACTGTGTCCATTTTCACTGTGGAATTGAAAGTTTTTGTGTACTTAATTTGGAAGAGTAAATTCAAATGCTAATTCATTTTTGGTCAGGATGTGGGAAATCAAGGATATCTAATTTTTTTCACTGTTTGTCTTTTAAATTGTTCATCTTCCTATAAATCAGTGAGTCTCAAACTTACCTGGAGATGTTTTTCAAAGTATTGATGTTTGTCCCAGAAATTCAGATTCAGATCAGGAGTATAGCATAGACTTCCATTTTCAAAAACTTCTTTCGTGGTTGAGATTATAAAGCAAATCTGATACAATATGGTAAGTTATGTTGATTCCCACAGCTATAGACCTAATCATTCTTGAGCCTCTCTCAGGTTCTGCACAATAAGTCTACTGCCCTCTCATAGATGGCTATTTCCCTCTTATAGGTATTCTGGATTGGTTTTCATGTACCAAGTAATTTATAATTTCTTTATTCTTTTTCTCATTATATATTATTATTCAACATTTGTTCTTTTGTCAACAAAGATAGTTTGTTTCTATTTTTTGTTATCCTAATATTTGAGAATGATTTTCTAAAGGAGGAGAAATTTGATAGGTCTTTACTCTGCCGATTTGGAATCAGGAAACCAAAATGTCATTGATAGTATATTGGAGGTCTAAAAATTTTGACCAGGAAGAAGAAAAGAGAAGCCATAGTAACTTCTTTGGAAAATGGAGACAATTTTCCATTTAAAATGAGGGCCAATTATTGTAACATAGTGAGACCTGAATAATATTTTAATTCAAATAAAACATTTTCGTTTCATGAGTTTTTTCTAGAAATAAGTGAATCCTAGAAATATTTCTGCACCCACCAGAGACAACAATGACTTTGCAGCAAACAAACTAATACACTTCTCTCTTAGTCCATTATGTGTTGCTGTCATAGAATAGCACAGAAATGGCAGTTTATAATGAACAGAAATTTTCTGATTCATGCTCTGGAGACTGGAAATGCAAGGTCAAGGGGGCAGCATTTTGTGAGGGCCTTATTGCTGCATCATCCCATGACAAAAGGGCAGAGTGGGAACAGGGGGACAAAAGAAAGAGGGATCACTAGGGATTTAACTCAGTGGTTCTGCTGCCTGCCCCGAAAGCGCAAGGACCCGAGTTTGATCCCTGGTACCAAAAAAAAAAAAAAAAGAAAGAGGGACTCATCCTTTTATAAGGAACCACCTTCATAAGAGTATAATCCATTCCTGAGGGTAAAGCCCTCTTGGTCTAATCAGCTCTTAAAGGTCCCACTTCTTAATGATGTTACAATGACAACTAAATTCTGATGTGGAGGTGGGATGAAGCTCAGTGGTACAGCAATTGCCTAACATGCTCACAGCCCTGAGTTCTATCCCTAGCATGACAATTAATTAATTGGTTTCACCACAAGGAGCTTCCAGATAGCTAAACATGTAGAGATTCCTGGAGCATGGTGCACCGAGAAAGGGCATGGAACCTGGATACGTTTTCGTTTTTCTTGTTGTTTGGGGTTTTTTAAAATTTTACTTTATTGGTATATTTTAGGTATACAATATAATGACATTCATCATTGGAAATTTGCACCTTTACATAATCTCTCTTGGTTCTTATTTTTCCCCCTTCCCCTGCCCTCCCTTCAACCCCTCCATTCCTCCCTATTTATAAAGACTGTTTCCATTTTTCCATTTTCTCATATTAATTCCATTCCCTTCTTTCTTTTCTCCTACCCCTCCCACTTCCCCTTCCCCTTTGCCCCTTTTCTTCCTATTTCACATTATCTATTGTACCTTTTAGTCCTTATTTACACTTTCAGTTTCTCACACTAGAGAAACTATTCGGTATTTATACATGTGTGTCCTATGTATTTCACTTAACAGTATCGACTCATTGTGCATCCATTTAGCTACAGATGTCTCTAATTTCTTATTTTTTATGGCTGAGTACTACTCTATATTATATTAAAAAAATACATTTTCTTTATCCAGTCTCCAGTTGATGGACACTTGGGCTGCTTCCAAGTTTTAGCTATGACAAATTGTGCTGCTATAACCATGGGTGCACATATATCACTGTGGTATGATTCTTTTAATTCTTTGGGGAAGATACCAAGGAGAGGAATTGCAGGGTCAAATGGGACTTCCAATCCTAGTTCTTTGAGATATCTCCATACTGATTTCCACAGTGGTTGCACCAGTCTACACTCCCACCAGCAGTGGAGCAGGGTTCCTCTTTCCCCACAGCCCTGCCAGCATTTGTTATTGGTTGATTTCATGATATCAGCCATTCTTTCTGGGGTGAGGTGGAATCTCAGGGTTGTTTTCATTTGCATCTCTCAAATCACCAGTGAGGTTGAGCATTTTTTCATATGTTTATTTGCTATTTCTACTTCTTTGTGTGAGAAATGTCTGTTCATTTCAGATGCCCATTTTTTGATTGGGTCTTTAAATTTGGGAGGTCTGATTTTTTTAAGTTCTTAATAGATTCTAGATAGTAGACCTTTGTCTGAGGAACAGCAGGTGAATATTTTTTCCCACATTGTGGCTTGTCTCTTCACACTGTTGGTGGTTTCTCTTGGTGTGCAGAAGCTTTTTAATAAGAAGAGATCCCATTTGTTGATTATTTGTGCTAGTTCATGAGTAACTGAGGTTTGGTTCCTAAAATCTTTTCCTACACCAATGTCTTCAAGAGTTCTACCTAACCTCTGTTCCAGCAGGTTCAGCATTTCTGTTTTAATATTTTAGATCTTTAATTCATTTCGATTTTAGTTCAGTGCATGGTGAGAGTTATAGGTCTAGTTTTAATCTTTGGCAAGTTGAAACCCAATTTTTCCAGCACCATTTATTAAAGAGGCTATATTTCCTCCAGTGAAGGTGTTTGGCTCCTTTGTTGAAGAAGAGGCGGCTTATCTGGAGTTGTTTCTGACAGATCTCCCACCACCTCAGCAGCTATTATGTATAGTAGCTGCCCTCTTCCTATCGTGCCTTGCCCCCTCCCCTGTGTAACATCATGCACCCACCAAAGAACAAACCTTTCTTCCCAGTATGCCCCTGTTCCCGCCTAGAGAGTAACCCAATACTCGCTCACCTCCTACCACTTAGTGACATCACCGGCTCCTCCATTCCCTAGTCACTACCTCACTCAGCCCCACCTCAGCCCCTACAAACCCCACCCCAGTCTCTATAAAAGACTCTCCCTGCCCCGGCCATATGGCTTTTGTCTCTCCTTTGTTCAGAGACAGCCCGGAAGATCTGTTCCCATAATAAAGGCTTGTTGTGGCCTGGTCTGGTCTTGGTCTTCGACCCTTTTACCTGACATTTCCTGCATCTTCTAATCAGTTCTACTGGTCCTCAGGTCTGTTTCTTTGCCAGTGCCATGCTGTTTTTATCATAGTAGGTTTGTAGTATAGTTTCAAGTTGTGGGTTGCAATACCCTCTGCCGTATCTCTGCTACCTAGAATTACTTTTGCTATTCTGGGTCTCTTCTTGTTCCAAATGAATTTTTGGATTGTTTTCTCAAGGTCCGTGAAGTATGGTGTTGGGATTTCAATTGGGATTGTATTGAATCTATATAGCAGTCTTGGAAGTATGGCCATTTTCACTATGTTGATCCTTCCTACCCAGGAGCAAGAGATGTCTTTCCATTTTCTGATATCATCTTCAATCTCTCTTTTCAGAGTGCTATAGTTTTCAGAGAAGAGGTCTTTGATTTCTTTTGTTAGGTTGATTCCTAGGTATTTCAGTTTTTTGGATGCTATTGTGAAAGGAATTGTTTGCCCTATTTCTGTCTCTGTGAGTCTGTTTTTCGTGTAGAGGAAAGCTATTGATTTTTGTGTGTTGACCTTGTATCCAGCTACTCTACTGAATTTGGTTATTAAGTCTAGTAGACTTTTGGTGGCATTCTTGGGGTCTTCTATATAGAGTATCATGTCATCTGCAAATAATGACAATTTGACTTCTTCATTTCCTATCTTTATTCCTTTTATTTCTTTCTCTTGTCTAATTGTCGTGGCTAATGTTTCCAAAGCTATATTGAACAGGAGTGGTGATAGTGGACATCCTTGTCTTGTTCCTGATTTTAGTGTGAAGGATTTCAGTTTTTGACCATTTAGTATGATATTGGCTGTTGGTTTTTCATAGATGGCTTTTATCGGATTGAGGTAGAGATTGTCTATTTCAATTTTTTTTAGGGTTTTTATCATAAATGCATGTTGGATTTTCTCAAATGCTTTTTCTGCACCGATTGAGATGATCATATGGATTTTGTCCTTGGCTCTATTGATACAGTGTATTACATTGATTGATTTGAATATATTGAACCATCCCTGCATCCCTGGGATGAATCCCACTTGGTCAGGGTGTATGATCTTCTTGATGATCTTCTGCATTCTATTTGCCAGTATCTTATTAAGAATTTTTACATCTATGTTCATTAGTGAGATTGACCTATAGTTCTCTTTTTTGGTTAAGTCTTTCTCTGGTTTGGGGATCAAGGTGATGCTTGCTTCCAGGAATGAGTTTGGGAGTATTGCTTCCCTTTCAATTTCATTGAAGAGTTTAAAGAGTAGTGGCAGTAGTTCCTCTCTGAATGTCTTGTAGAATTAAGCAGTGAAGATATCAGGACCCAGGATTTTCTTAGTTGGTAAGTTTTTAATTACATTTTCTATTTCATTGATTGATATTGGGTCGTTTAGAATTTTTAGGTCTTATTTGTTCAACTTTGGCAATTCATACATATCTCGGAATCTGTCCATTTCTTCTGTGTTTTCCATCTTATTGGCATATAGGTTCTGGAAGTAGGTATTGATGATCCTCTGGATTTCTGCTGGTTCTGTTGTAATTTCACTGTTTTCATTCCTAATTGCATGGATTTGGGCCTTTTCTTTCCTTTTTCGGATAAGGTTGGCTAACAGCTTGTCAATTTTGTTTATTCTTTCGAAGAATCAACTCTTGGCTTCATTGATTTTTTTTTTTTTTTTGTATTCTCTTAGTCTCCATTGCATTGATTTCTGCTGTGGTCTTTATAATTTCCTCCCTTGTATGAGCTTTGAGTTTGTCCTGCTCTTCTTTTTCTGGAAGCTTGAGGTTCAGCATCAGGTTAATTGGGCTCACTCTGTTTTCCTAATATGAGTATTCAGTGCTATGAATTTCCCTCATAAGACTGCTTTCTTTGTGTCCCATAGATTCCTGTATGTTGTACTGTCATTGTCATTTAATTGAAGGAGCTGTCTGATTTCTTCTTTAATTTCCTCTGTGGCCCAATGTTTATTCAGAAGTGTGTTGTTCAATTTCCAAGTATTTATGAAATTCTTGCAGTTTCTTTTGCTATTGATCTCCAATTTCATCACACTATGGACTGATAATATACAGGGGATAACTTCAGTTCCTTTGCAGTTACTTAAACATGTTTTATGAGTGAGTATGTGGTCTGTTTTGGAGAACGACCCATGTGCAGCTGAAAAGAATGTGTATTCTGATTTTGTGGGGTGGAACACTCTGTAAACATCTTTTAAGTTCATTTGTTCAAGAGTTCAATTGAGTTCTAGTATTTCATTACTTGTTTTTTGTCTAGGTGATCTATCTATTTGTGACAGTGGGGTATTGTCCCCCACTATTATTGTATTAGTGCATATATGACTTTTCATGTCCATTAGTATTTCTTTTATATAGTTGGGCATGCTAGTGTGCTGTATATATATTTATGATTGTCATCTCTTCCTGTTGGATTGTAGTGTCCTTCTTTGTCTCTCTTAATCAGTGTTGGTTTGAAATCCACTGGATCTGCAAAGAGGATAGCTGCTTCTGCTTTTTTTCGGGTTCCTGCTTCATGGAATATTGTTTTCCACCCTTTAACTTTCAGTCTGTGAGTTTCTTTTTGAATTAAGTGTGTTTCTTGTATGCAGCATATTGTTGGATCTTGCTTGTTGACCCATTCTGCCCATGTGTTTCTTTTGATTGATGAATTGAGACCATTAACATTGATGGTTATAACTAATATGTATTGGCCTATCATTGTCCTGACATTTTCTTTTTGTTGTTTTCTTTTTTTTTCTCCCCCTTTGCCTTTAATTTCTTGTCGCACCCAGTGGATTCATTCTGCTGTGTTTCCTGGGATTGTGATCTGATCCTCGTTGTCTTTTCCTATGATATGTCTAAAATTTTTTGGAGTGCTTGTTTGGTATTTGTGAAGTTCCTAACGTGTTCTTTGTCATGAAAGTATCTTATTTCTCCATCAATTTTGAAAGATAGTTTTGCAGGGTACATCAGTCTGGATTGGAGGCTGTTTTCCTTTAGGGCATGGAATACGTCATTCCAAGCTCTTCTTGCCTTGAGGGTTTGATTTGTTTCTTTTCTCTCTAAGTGCTTGTAGAACTTTGTTCTTCTGTTGGGTTTCTGCAGTCTTAACAATTATATGCCTATGTGTAGATTTTTTTTGATCAAGTCTAGTTGGATTCCATGCCTCACTTATCTGTATGTCAAGTTCTTTTCCCCTGCTTGGGAAGTTTTCTGCCATCACTTCTGTGAACAGTTTTTTGATGTTGTCTGCACTCTCTCCTGTTTCTTCATTGACTCCAGTCAGTCTTACGTTATTCTTCTTTGCATTGTCTAGCAGCTGCTGGATTGATTTCTAGTGGTCCCTTACAATTTTGAAGCAGTTTTTCTTTTCCTGGTCACTAATTGCAATCTTATCTTCTATATCTGAAATTCTGTCCTCACATTGGCTCATTCTGCTGTGTATACTTTCAGTGGAGTTTTTCATGTCCTGGAAATCTATTTGCATCTGTGGTATGGATTCCATTTGTTTCCTATGTTGGGATTCCATCATGTTCCAGCTCCTCTCTAGATTTATTAATCATGCCTTGCACTATGGGCACAATCTCTGCTGTTGTCTGAGAAATTATTTCTGCTTTCATTTTTTCCAGATCCTCTTTGGTTGCCAATTCAGGGAGTCCAGGTAGCTGAGTATCAGAGTGTTCCATCTCATTTCCCTTTGGGGTTGCTATAAGTGATCTGGAAGCCTGTTTTTGAGACTTGTTTACTTGTCTTCTCATTTCAACAGGGGGTGGTGTGTGTGTGTGTGTGTGTGTGTGTGTGTGTGTTTGTGTGGTGCTGGCACCCCCACAGCTCATTTCCTCTGTGCTGGGAGTGATCGTTTGGTGGCCTGGAAGCCTCCTCTGTGCTGGGAGCAGTGGTATGGCAGCCTGGAAGCCTCCTCTGTGCTCTGGATACCTTTTCATTCATATCTTAGCCTGTGTGTTCCTTCATATGTATTCTTTGTAATAAACTGGCTAAATTTTTTTTTAATTCAGCATGCTTCTAGAAAAGAATATATATTTAAACTGCTGTAGGCTCTTACTGAACTGGACTTTTGTTGCTTTTTTTCTCTATCAAAATGTTTTGTCATAAACTGCGGTTCCCTTCATATTATATTGAAGGAATCTATACATATATTTGTTGTTTACATGTGACATTTAAAACTAGATGTCTCAGGTTTTCTTAAAAGAAACCTGGGCTAAAGTTTAATTTGTTTTACTTTGTATTTAACAAAGAAGGAATTTTCAAACATTTTGACATACAGATATTATCTATAGAAGTAATTAGAGCTTATTGAAGTGTGTTGTAGTGTCTAAGCATAAGGAGCAAAGAGAAATTTGCATGTTATTATTATTTAGTTATTAGCATAACTTTGCTTACTGTCCAGCTTTTATAGTAGACTTAGTTTTATGAAACCATTGTTTCAGTCTATCAGTAGTCTTAGCACATTGTCTGGCACGTAGTAGACACTACGTATTGATAACTGATAACTTGTATCATGTTTTGTTTATGACACTAGGATTCTAAGCATCACGTCAAAGGCTATTAAATAAGTAAAGCAGTTCATTCTTCTAGATCTGCAGCTCAGCACATAAAAATAACCTAGAAATGAACTAGAAAGTTGTTAAATTATTTTTCTTAGTTGCTGGCTTTGTAACTTGCTTAATATCAATTTTGAAAGCTTCTGATGCTGTTGCTTGGGATTCTGGTTTTGTTTGGTTTGGTTTGGTACCGGGGATCGAACTCAGAACCTTGCGCTTGCACAGCAGGCAACCACTGCACTAAATCCCCGGCCCCTGGGATTCTGTTTTTACATTGCTTTAGTACACTTCTACAGTATTTGTATCTGTAGTAATTAAAACACTTGCTCCTTGTTCTTTCATTTTGTTTATATATTTTCTTAAGGATGTTTTTCCTGTTAATGCAGTGATGAATATGAATGGACTAAATTTAAGTGATTTTTTTGAAAAACTGATAGACTTGGTTATCTTCAAGAGCATTTGCTCTTTCTTTAAAAGATCACCATAAGGCCAGGGATTCAGCTCAATGGCACCACGCCTACCTCTCAAGCATAAATTCCTGGGTTCTGTTCCCAGTACCAAAAAAAAAGTCAGCATAGCCAGATGTGATGGCACATGTCTGTGGCCCTAGCTATCCAGGAGACTAAGGTAGGACAATCACACATTCAAGGCCAACCTGGGCAACTTAATGAGAGCCTGTCTCAAAATAAAAATTAGGGATATATCCCAGTGGTAGAGTGCCCCTGGGTTCAGTCCCCAATATCACACGTGCATGATAAAAGATGGGAATAAAGAAGAGTGAACATAGCAGTACCTCTAGATGAGCTTATAATGTAGACAGATGTTTTCTTTCTGGGATCAATTAATAATTTATACATTGAGCAAAATTGATTTGGTTATTGGAGGGTCTTTGTTGCATCTAAAATAGGAAATACTAACAATCACTTAACTTGTTTCTTTTCTCTTGTGTTCAGGTAAATGAGCTTCCTCATCTTAGCTAAGATATAGTAGACCAAGAATTTACTTCTAGAGTAAACTAGTTTTTAGTTAATTGACTGAAATGTACTTAGTACCTACTAAGTTAAGATCTTACATGTGTAGGATACAGTG